>NW_020222655.1:0-17101 GCF_003070985.1 Temnothorax curvispinosus
TTATATGGAAAAGTTAATGGAAAATATTGAGTGGCAATAAGATGAATGGAAACACAATGGCAAGATTCGAATGACAACCTTTTCCATACAGGCGTAATGGAAACTGCCAATGACTCATGAAGGATAAAATTTGTATGGAATTTTTCTACCTTCAGCCAATTTGTTCAGTGTGAATTGTAATGGAAATTCGTCAATGGCAAATGTGGCGGTTCGCGCCACCAGTGGTACATGCATCATCATCACGCCGCGCGGTAACTGTATTACCGGCAGTTCGCATCGACGGCGCTAGGCGTCGCATCGTTCATGCATTCTCTCAAATGCAAGGTTTGGCACGGACTGGTATATGTATGAGACCCCCTACGGGACACCGAGGCAGATATTTTTAGGCGCTAGTCGCCTAAGGCAAGAGCTCCTATTAGATTGTCCGTTGAACCAAAGGCAATGGGAAATGAAGGCATTTATATTAAAGACAAAATAATACCATTTATTAAAATCCCATTGAATTCCCATTGTTCCAGACGCAATGGAAATGAAGGCATTTTTGCCAAAGATAAAAAGTTCCACACAAAATCCCATTGGTATTGCTATTGGTATTGCCACTGGTTTTGCCGTTGGTATTGCCATTAGTATTGCCATTAGTATTGCCATTGGTATTAACACTGGCAATACCAATGGGATTTTGTGTGGAAATTTCTATCTTTGGCAAAAATGCCTTTATTTTCATTGCGTCTGGAACAATGGGAATTCAATGGGATTTTTTAATGGCAATGAAGGGCACATTTTCATAAGGGAGGGAGAAGGAGAGTGAGAGGAGTAGGAATGGAGACGGGGAAATAAGAGGAGAAGAGGTTAGAGGGGGGATGTAGAGAATGGTAATACAGAAGTCAGAAAAGAAGAGGAGGGGGGGAAGTAAGTCAGTTTAGAGGATGGCATTTTGGAACGTAGCTGGTTTGGAAAATAAAGATAAAAATTTCTGGGAAGGGCTAAAGAAAGAAGATGTGTTAGTCATGGTAGAGATTTGGATAGGAGAAAAGGGCTGGGAAAGAATAAGGGGAAGGCTGCCAAAAGGATACGAATAAAGAGTGCAAATGGCGAAGAAGAAAAATAAAAAAAGAAGAGCAATAGGAGGGATGACAATGGGAATAAAAAAAAGAATAAAAGAGAAGGGAACGGAAATAGAAATAGATAGGGAGAGTTTGATAGCGGGAAAGGTTAGGATAGGTGGCGAAAACTGGAGTATTATAGGGGTATATGTAAAGAAAGAGGAGATAGAGGAGAACTTACAGGAGTTGGGACATATAATAGAAAAGAAAGAAGAAGGAAGGTTTACGATAATTGGGGGAGATTTTAATGCAAGGACTGGACAAGAAGGTGGGAGGATAGAGGAAGAGGAGGGGGAAGGACGGTTGGGAGGGGGAAGAAGTTCGAAGGATAAGAAGATAGACAGAGAGGGAAGGTTGCTGGTAAATAGCTTAAAGGAGAGAGGATGGGAGATATTCAATGAAAATGTGAGAGGAGACGAGAAAGGGGAGTTTACTTTCACGGGGGGAAGAGGAGATACGGTAATTGACTATGTAATAGGGGAAGGAGAAGTAAGAGAAAAGATAGAGAGCATGATAGTGGGGGATAGAGTGGACTCGGATCATCACTCCTTGAAAATAATACTTAGAAGGGGGAACAAGGAAGAAGGCAGAAGAAGGGGGTGAAAGAAAAAAAGCAGGGGGGTGTTGAACGAGGAAAGAATAAAGAGGTTTATAGAAAAAATAGGAGAGGTGGAAGAAAAAGTGGAAAAGTTGAATAAAAAATGGGAAGAAATGGAAACAAGAATAACAGAGGCAATAAAAGGGGTAGAGGAGGAGCTGGAGGGAAATAAGAAGGGGAAGGTGGGATGGTAGGATAAGGAGTATCGAGAAGTGAAGAAAGAGACAAGAAGAAAAATAAAGGATTGGAGGAAAGAAAGAGGAGAGGGGAGCGCTTATAAAGAAAAGAGGAAGGAGTTTAAGGAGCTGTGTAAGAGGAAGAAGGAAGAAGAGAACCAGAGATGGGAGAGAGAAGTGGAGGAAGCAAGAAGGGAGGCGGAGGTATGGGAGATAGTAAATAAAGAGAGAAAAAAAGGGGACTTGAGGAAGGAATAGAAGAGGAAGAATGAAAAGAACATTTTATGAAGTTGTTGGGAAAAGTAGAGGGGAGGGTAAGGATGGGGAAGGAAGGTGGGAGGGAGGAAAAGGAAGGAGAGGAGGATGAGGAGATAAGCCTAGAAGAAATGAGGAGAGTTATAAGGAAGTTAAAGGACGAAAAGACAATAAGAAGGAATGGGATTCCAGGCGAGGTTTGGAAGCGAGGGGGGAAGGAGTTAGAGAATTGGGCATGGAAATATATCAACATGATATGGAAGGGGAGAGGATGGCCGGAAAATTGGAAGGAGAGAATAATCGCGCCAATAGTAGAGAAAGGGGAAAGAAAAAAGGCGGAGGAATATAGAGGGGTGACAATAATACCGTCTTTATATAAGGTGTACACGGCCATTCTGGCGGAGAGGTTAAGAGAGGAGATAGAGGGAAAGAGAAAGTACCACATAATCAGACAGGTTTTAGAAGGGGGATCTATAGCCAACATCTATGTGCTAAACTACTTGGTGAACAGGAGGTTAGAGAAGAAGAGGAGAAAATTGATAGCATGTTTTGTGGACCTGAAGGCGGCGTTTGACTCGGTGGATAGAGGAATGCTAATAAAAGCTATGAGAGAAAGGGGAATAAGGGAAGGACTGGTGAGAAGGACGGAGGAGAATCTAAGGGAGACGAAAAGTAGGGTAAGGGGGGAAACGAAATGGGAGAAGTGTTCTGGACGGGGAGGGGTGTAAGGCAGTGGTGCCCGTTGAACCCGTTACTGTTCAACGTGTTACTAGCGGATTTGGAAGAGGAAATGGGTAGAGTTAAATGGGGAGGGATAAAGCTAGGAGGTAAAAGGGTGTATACTTTGGCTTATGCGGATGATGTAGTGCTAATTGCGGAGGACGAGGACCAAATGAGGAGCATGCTAGAAAGACTAGAAGGGTACCTGGGAAAGAAGAGATTAGAACTGAACGTGGGGAAAACAAAAATAATGAGGTTTAGGAAAGAAGGAGGGAGAGATAGTAAGAGAAGGTGGAGATGGGAAGGAAAAGAGTTAGAAGAGGTGAGAAAATTTCAGTATTTAGGGTACGTGTTTCAAAGGAACAGAGGACAGGAAGCGCAAATAAGGGAAAGGATCAAGAAGGCGGCCGCAGTGATGGGGAAAGTCTGGGGAATAGGGAAGAGGAGATTTGGGGAAGACTGGAGAAAAAGACTGTGGCTGTTTGATAGACTGATGTGGACGGTGTTGGGATATAAAGCGGAAATATGGGGATGGAGAAAAGGGAGGGAATGGAAAGGATGGAAGAAAGGTATATCAGATGGATCTTGGGAGTAGACGGGAGAACACCGTGGTATCTTTTTAGGGAGGAGCTGCAAAGGGGGAAGTTAAGAGCAGGGATGAAGGCATGAAGATTTGAGAAAAAGTTAGAGGAGGGTAGAGGAAGTGAACTGGCGAGGCTATGTTGGGAAGAGCTGAAAAGAAGGGAGAAAGAAGGGAAAGCAGGCTCAAGCTGGGAAAGAGAAAGAGGAAAGTTCTTTGAAGACAGAGGAGTGGAGTTAAAAGAGTTGGAAAGGCTGAGAGGAGATGGTGGAGATGAATGGTTTCTTAAGCTGTTTGGAGGAAATAAGGAGACGCAAAGGAAAGAGAGATGGGAGAAAATCGAGAAATCAGACTATAATAAATGGTACAAGTTAATAAAAGGAGAGGGTATCCCGGGATATCTGAAGAAAGGATGGGGAGAGAGCAGATGGGGAAGGGTGGCGAAATTTAGATTAAAGAATGAGATGAGAGAAAGCAGTTACTAGGAAGTGGAAGGGAAAAAGAAATGTTGGTTATGTGAACATAGGGAGGAATCGTGCGAGCATGTATGGGAGGAATTTAGGAGACGAAAATCAGAAAATAAAAGTTGGCAGAAAACGGTGGGATGGGTATTGGATGAGGAAGGGGGAGGAGAGGAATGGATGATAGAATTAGAGGGGGAAAGAATGGGAGAAAAAGGGGAGTCGGAGGAGTTAGAAGAAGAAGAAGGTGAAGAGAGAAAAGAAGAAAAGGGAGGAGGGCGAGAAAGAGGGGAGGGAATGGAAAGTAGAGAAAAGGAGAAGTGAGTAATTAAAGTGCATGTTACAGATTATCCAGGATAAAGCGCGAGGGGAGATCAATAGCAGAGGCAGTCGAAAGGATTGTGGAGGACAAAGGAAGGTAAGAAAGATGTTGAAGGAGAGAAAAGAGGACGATAGAAAAAGACGAGAGGATGGAGAAGCTGGAGGAGAAAATAAGGAGATTGGAGAAAAAGGTAGAAAGATTGGAGCAAGGTGGAGGCAAAAGGAAGAAGAAAGATAGCGAAGAGAGTGGGGCGGGAAAGAAGAAATGGTGGGCAGGGGAGGGCGAAAGGAACAAAGACGAATTAAGAAAGAGGAACGTGATTATAAGGGTCGAGAAGGAGAAATGGTAGGTAAGGAGTTAAATTGGGAGAAAGTGAAGGAGCTCTTCACGGAAGGGTTGAGGGTGAAGGTGATGGTAAGAGAGGTGTTAGTTGTGGGAAAGAGAGGAGGTTGGCTGACAATACTGGTGAAACTGGGAGATGAGGAGGAAAAGTGGCGGGTGTTGGAGGCGAGGAGAAGGGCAGGGAACAGTATAGGGGTAAAGATACATGAAGATAAGTCAGTGGAAAGGAGAGATAAAGAGAGAGGAGAGAAAAAAGAGAGAGCGGAAGAGAGAAGAGAGGTGCACAGGAGTACAGGGAGATCGGAGGAGGAAGAAATCACAAGAGGGATGAAGGAGAAGCTCCTTATGGGCTCCGATAATGAGGAGAAGGAGGATGGGAGAAAGAGAGAGTGGGCCAAATAAGGAAGAGCTGAGACGGGAAGGAAAGAGGCTGAAGGACGGAGTCGCGGCAGAAACGGAGGAAGAAGAAGAGGGGGAAGAGGATTACGGGGAGGGAGGGTAAATGTTTGTGAGATCAAATAGCCAGGCATAGGGAAATAAGTTTCTGTAAGAGGTTTGGGTACGTTCCTTATAAAAACGCCTTGTAAACCTTACGGAGAAATGCAATAAATATCATACATACATACATACATAGTGGAGTTGGAGGATGAGAAGGAGAGAGAAAAGTTGTTAGGAAGGTATGGGGTAATTAGGCAGAAGTGGGGGATAGGGGTGGACGAGGAGGTTTGTGGAGAAGAGAAAGAAGAGGTGGAGGTTGCTGGAGAAGGCTAGAGAGGAAAGAGACAAGGGAAGAAGAACGCGGGTGGAAAACAGGAGAATATGGGTAGATGGTAGAGAGATTGTATGGAACGAGGACAAGAAAAAATTGGAGAAGTGAGCCGGGAGAATGCGGGGATCGAGGAAAGGGGGTGATGGGAAGGAAGCGAGGGAGGTCTGCCACGCGAGGAAAGAGAGGATTACGCCAAAGAGTAGAGACGAAGCGAGGAGAGAGAGAAACGAGGGATGAGATATGATGGGCGGAGCGAGGGGGGGCAGCTAGGAAGGAAAGGGAAAGGGGTAGAAGGCGAGGTTGAATACGTCCCTGAAAAACGCTAAGTAGATTAAGTAGGTGGAGAGGAAGGGTAAAAATCGTGTGTAAAATTGTTAGAGGGCGAGGAGGGGAGAGAGGAAAAGAGTGTAAAGGGCCGTAATGGTCAGGTCGGGTTAGGAAGGATGTATATAAAGGGTTGGGTACATTTGGCGACGTTTGGGACCCTTCGGGGCCCATTCCGAACCATTTGGTACGGGTTTTGCGAACCCGGAGTGCCCGAGCACACCAGTACCGTAATCCATGGCAGTCCGCAAGGTCTGTCGTGGACCGAGGAGTCCTTCTGGACTCGCGAAGTAGGCGGCCTCTATAAAAAGTCCGCCCGGTCGGACGGGACCGTGAGGGACGAGCTAGCTTTGGCTAGCTCCATTGTCCAGTGTCCTATGGGAAGGAAAACCCTGAGAAAAAACCAGGGGTCTGGGTGCCCTGCTTAGAGAACGACCCAGGCTACCCAGCCTGGGCAACTTTGGTCTTCTTCACCCAGTAGGGGATGGCGGCCCTAATTTCAAACGCCTGGTCGACCGGGACCGTTAGGGGGGGGGGCATACTCCCCTCGCCGGTCTTGTGTGGGACGGGTGGATCCTAGTCTTTGCCCATTGCAAGCCGGTGCTCCGGCAGGGTGGGGGCTTGGGCCTGCTTGCTCCCATAAACCGCAAGCTGTGGTGGTCCTTAGGGCTACTACGGAGCGGGGAGCCCTTTTAGAGGCTCGCGAGGTAGGCGGCCTCTTTAAAAGATCGCCCGGTCGGACGGGACCGTGAGGGACGAGCATTGCTCCGTCACCCAGACGTCCTAAGGGAAGGTAGCCCAGAATACAAACCGGGGGCTCGATCACTCTGCTTAGAGGACTGACTAGCTAGACTGGCGTCGGCTACTCGGGCCTCAATGATCGATGGGGGATGGCAACCCGGTTCAAACGCCCGGCCGGCTGGGGTCGATAGGGGTGGGGAGACCCACTCCGCCGGTCTAGAGGACGGGCATCTCAAATATAAACCAACGGGGGCTAGGCTGGGTGCCTCACTCATTGCACGTCGGTACGCCGACAGGGTGAGGGTCGGCTTGGCTTGGTTACCCCTATGGGAAGGAAAACCCAGACAAAAAACCGGGGGCTTAAATGCCCTGCTTAGAAGACCGACCCGGGATTTCCGGCCTGAGGATTTCGGTTTTCCTCATCCAGTAAGGGATGGCGACTCTGACTATAAACGCCTGGTCTTGTTGGGACCGATAGAGGTGGGTTTACTCATCTCCGGCCGGAGGGGGAGGATGGGACAGGGAGGTTTTATGTCCTTTGCCCCGTCGGGGTTAGGGGGGGGGGGACCAAGTGGGCGGTTTGGTCGTCCGGTCCAGGTTCAGGACCTGGCTATTACGACTCCGTCTGTGTCGGGCCCTTGGCTCCCCACGGAAATATCCCTGGGGGAAATGAGGGCTTTCGTTTCGGGGCATTCTTTCCCCCCTTTTTTGGTACGGGCCTTACTCGCGTAGGGAGGGAGGGGGGCGGATTCCGGGTTTGGGCCGTGGGGGTCGTTCCCCGTCGCTGTCTTGGTCCGGTGGTAACCAGTCGCATATGACCTGTAACGGGTGTGGGCTGGGCCGCGCCGGGGCGGCGGGGGGTTCGGGCCTCGGTTTGGTTCCCGGCGCCCGTCGGGCCATTCAGGATAATGATAAAAAAGGTGTAGGTTTTTCCTTGCTTCTCCCTTCGCGCGCGGGGGGTCCGGCAGGGAGGGACGGGGGGCGTTCGGGGTCCGGCCTGAAGGCCGGCTCCTGATCGCCCCCTTTAACCGGCTTATGTCGGTACATTTATTGAAGGCTTGGATTTGGAACTTGGTCTGGGTTCCCCGGCTTCCGGCAGGGTGGGGATTGGTTTTTTCCTCAGGACGGGGCGCGATTCGTAACGGCTCTCCTAATCGGCTTATGCCGGGGTGTTCCTTCTGGGGAGTCTGGACCCGGTATTTGGTCGTGGGTTTAGGCCCACAAAGGGATTTTAATTTAATTTGCTGGGAGGTTGGGGTTAGCTGCCCCCAACAGTAGAGTCAGAAAGGTTTTGGTTAACGGAAGGGGGGATGGGGATGATGTGACTGGTTGCCGAGGCGCTCCCCGATGGACTCCGTGGCCGGGCGGTGCTCCCCGATCGGGCCTGTGGGGGCCCGTTGACTGGTTGCCGTAGCGTTTCCCGGCCGGGATTCTTGACTGGTTGCCAAGGCGCTCCCCGATCATCTCTTCTTATCTTTTTTAAGGGTCCTCCCAATGAGGACCTTTGAGAATCAGAGACACGAGAGAAGGCACGGATGATTATTGCGTTTTCCGGTCTCCCTCCATGAACGCGCAGTGGTGATAGCTCGTAGGTGGTTTTAGCCGGTAGGCCATGCATGCAGGATCGATGGCGATGTACATGCATGGAATCCGGCACTCCCCTGCCCCTTTGAGGGGTGGGAGATCTTTCCCTTTAGGGGGGCTATTGAGTAAACTCGACTGGTTGCCATGGCGCTCCCCGATCGGACCCCATGACTGGTTGCTCGTTTAGAGCGTTAATTCCCCGATTGGACCGGTTGCCATGGCGCTCCCCGACAGGATCCCAATAGTGGAAGATATCCCCTACGTAAAAAAAAGTTTGAAATCGTTTCTCTCAAAAAACGCCTTGTAAGCCCTGCGGGGAGAAACAATAAACGATATACAAGTACCTGATGTTTGTCTGTCTGTCTGACCGCGAACTACTCATTTGTTAATGGACCGAATCTTAAAAAATTATATATAAAGTAGTGGTAGAATTTTCTGGGGATTGCCATAAAGTGTATAATTTTTTGTTACCGATTTTTTGGAAACTGGTTCCAAAATTTTTTCAATTTTTCGGGAAATAATTAACCCAGTCTTAAAGAATTTGTCTGAAGGGGGTGTTAGGCCCCGGTTGCAAGTTGATTTATATATTGCTCGAAGGACCAGAGGAGGTGTGTTGCGTCTCCTTAACGCGAAATTTAAGCGAAAGAATATAGCGAAAGCAAGCGATTCATCTTTCGGTCGGCCGTCGTCTCCTGGAGGGATTTCGTCCTTCCTCAGGGCGCGAGCAGGCACGTGCGGAGGCAAGCAAGCAAGACAGCAGGCAGGCAAGCGAAAGCAGGCAAGGCAGGAAAAGCAGGAGAAGTTCGCACTCCTGGAAGATCAAGCACGTTAAGGCCTTCCGTAGGTCGAGGGTTTAACCGAAGAGATGTGCTCCTCGAGACTTCTGGACGATGGAGTGAGCTCGCGGTCTTGTAATGTGCCGCGAGCGAGCAGTTTGTCCTTTGAGTTTTATGGCGGGTGCCCTCGTGTGTGCGAGGGCAGCATCGATTGGTGAGTCGCGAAAATATTGATACCGATCCGAGCGATCTGCCGATATTTTGCGCGAGTCACCCAAAATAGGGTAATGTACCGAGTCGATAATACTAATACTAACGAAGGTAACTAATATTAACACTAATACTAATAATGACAAAACTATTCACAAGGCGAGCGCCAAATAGAATTATATATGATATAGTAACGCTCAAAAAGTTTTAGCCGTTGCTCATTATTTATTAAAAAGTTATTAACAAATGTAACTGAGAAATATAACAGTTTGTGTCGATACTAAGGGAAGTAATTTGCTGATATGTGTGGTATATAGACAGTACACATATCAGCAAATTACTTCCATAGCACTGGCATAAACTATTATATTTCTTAAATTTTTTTGTTAATAACTTTTTAATAAATAACGAGCGACGGCTAAAACTTTTTAAGCGTTACTCAAACAGGGTTATGTTCTTGACAATATATATTAAGGTTATTGAAATCCGTAAAGTCGGAGCTAATATGCATAATTATCATATTTTTTTCAAAGCATCTTAATTTTCTGTTTTGTACCCAATTAAATCACGCACACCCACATATTATATCAGCCCTTTTTAGGATTACGGCTCGTATTCATAATTGGATCTTATTTCAAGACCGTCTTAAGTAATGTCTTAAGATGCTAATACGGCTTTGTGATTGGTTAATGACATCTTAAGATTGTACTTAAAATGGTCTTAAATATAAGAACCGTGTGATTCACGAGTTACTATGAATACCGGCCACCGTATTAGCATCTTAAGATATTACTTAAGACGGTCTTGAAATAAGATCTGATTATGAATACCGGCCTATGATTGATTATTCATAACATCTTAAGATCGTACTTAAGACGGTCTTAAATATAAGATCCGATTATAAATACGGTCTTTACATGATGTTTTACAAAATCAAGCAATCTTCCCACGGTGTACATTGAGTAACGTTAATGCCGATGATTCTCAAACTTTAATGTCTCATAACTCAGAAAATCTTGAACAAAATTCAATTTAATCATAGTAATTTGAAAAAGTCTTGATGTCAGCTACAAGAATCTACAACAAAAAATTAGAGTTTTTATTTAAAAATTTTAATATGACCTTCACGTAACTTTGGAATTGTCACGCAAGGTTTATACTGACTTTATCATTTTGTGTCCCCCTCAAAACCAAACACCTTTTTGAACTTTTTTTCTAAAATGCAATGTTTTTCATATGTTTAAGCATATTTTTTTAAATTATATACCTGTATAAACGTATTCTTTAGGGTTAAAAACTCTCTCTTATGTAATCCTAAATTAATTATCGATAATACCTGAGAGATTTATATCCAGTAATTTCCTGACGACTGAAGTTTCACTCTTGTATGAAAATTGATATAGATACGTTACACTATTTAGCTTTGTTTGGATGTCGGCTATTTCCATAGTGCCGCGATAAAAGAGTTCGTCGCCGAGAAAATTAGAATAATCCATTAAAGTTTCCTCTGACACTGGCTTATCGCCGAAATATAAAAATCGTAAGTCTTCCGGTGTAATCGGTATTTGTGATAATCCAGACCAAACTTTGGCTTGTCCGGCCTTCTCGAAATCAGAATCGATTTGTTTAAGAACCTTGTTGCTTATATCTGAAATCATTTTTAAAAACCGTAAATAACTATATGCATAGAATATTGCTAAAATAATAATAATAAATAAAAAATAAATATAAATAATAATAAATAATAAATAAAAATAATATTTTAAGAACATTTTCGTTATATAAGAAATAATTGACTTCGTAATATTAAAAAACTTTTTCTTAAAATATTTATCTTTTTATGTAAAATGGCTTAAAAAACATGACATTTGTATGTTAATATATTCGAAATGCGGTTATAAAGTAACGAAATTATTTCTAAGTAGACTACTTCTATAAATGTTCTATTTTAACAGTAAATATTACATTTTTCCTATTTCCAATATTTTTCTTGAACAATTATACATTGCTCATATTTTTTATTGCTAGAAGTAATACTGTAGAGTATTGTAGAGCTATCTTTTTTATCAACAACTGTCTTTACTTTTATCATTTCCACGATTTCAAAATAAATTTATTTCAATAAATTATTTATTTATAAGCCATGTACATTAGTTTCTCACGCATTATTCACTGTGTACATAATCAGCTTCGTTATTCTATCTAAGGGAAAGACTAACTCTCCGGATCATCGATTTTGCCGAACTTTTGTAAGAATGTAGTATTTGTATAGAAGTAACAGATGCTATACGATGCGACTCTCAAGCATTTACGAGAAATTGTAACTCGTGAATCACGCGCTCTTTTTTTTTAGTACCACTGCAGTGAGGCATCATTCAAAGCTCAAGCGTGACGTAGCGGACTAGACGTCGAACTACAAGTGTGAAGATTGCGAGTTCGCGCCCCGTCGTCTTTCTTGTTTTTTTTTAGTACTTTTTATATTATTATACATTATATGCAACATATTTATTATTATTATTATTCGGTCAAAATCTTTATATTCCTAAGATGTTCACGAGAGAGCGATAGTTCCATATGCCAGTTTATAGACACTTGAGAAGGACCCAATCCTCCGGGTCGAAACGTCGTGATTAAGCGATATTGCCATTTGCGTCGATTTTAATAAAGTTTCCTGTTTTAAATTATCATTGGCGGATTAATCTTTATTTTTTGATTATTATTATTATTACTTTCATACGAAAAAAATATATTTATTGTTATAATTTGAATATTGTGCATGAAATAATGAATGTTTTTTAAATGAAACATTGGCGAGTTTAAAAACAATAATTTTTAAGGCTTCTCACGAAAAACGATTCATATTCGGTTATAACAATACGCAGAAAATCCTTCATGCATTTGAATTTTGAAATGCGACCTATTGCCCGAGGTTTGTTCTTTCAAAAATATCATGACATCATACGGCAAACAAGAGGACTGGTTTGAAAGACGGTGCTTTAAGTAATATAAGGCGTGAAATTCTAGAAAGAGGCTGCAGATGTACCGCATTATAATTTTAATAGCAATTCAAATGCATAGAGAATATTATTATAACCCACGGTCTTACATACAGGTCTTGCGACTCTGGCAAATTTCAGTGGTGGGGGTGACTCAGATATTGAAGCAATTTTTAGTTGTTCGCATCGTCTAGACGTGTCGCTGCTATCGAGTGCCCCCGAGTGACATAACCTGTAAATTTCTCGTTTAACAGCGTCTCTCTGCTCTTCTTGTTAGCGTCGTTTGCGTAATTATATCTCGGAATCTCGGAATATACGTATAATTAATGTTTAGTATTTTTGACAAATGTGTGAAAAATGGGGAGATCGTGCGGTGTATGCAAGTCGAGTTATAAGAACGCGACCAATAATTCGCTGTTCAAAGTGCCGGCTGACTCCGAAATGTTAAAACTGTGGCAAGCTGCAATACTCGGTGAAATAGAGTTGAAGACGTCTCATTTCGTTTGCAAAACGCATTTCGAGACTAAGTACGTGATCACAAAGTATGTGAAACGAGATGTTAACGGAAAAATCATTGCTGGAGTAAGTGATTCTCAGGAGATTCCTTCGCAACATGTCAAATTTGATTTTTATGTACTGTGACGTGACAAATGTCGCGTTCCTTACCCCAGATGGGAGCTCGGCCGAGGGAGGCGTCAGGGATGGTGCCTCCGCCCGAGGCGGGCGGAGAGCGAACATTTAGGTTAGGATTAAGATCTTTTGCGAGCGTTACAGGTCGAGGGAGTGCGGAGCAGATGGCCAGGGTCACGACGAATGTAACAGCGTATGCCGCGTCGAGGGACTTACGGCTGGACAACCAGGAGCTTCCGAGGGCATGAGGTCGGCGGGCGGGTCACGCTGGGGCCCACAGCCGGATCAACTGACCTGTCAAGGCGTCACAAGCGGCACGAGAGCACTGCAGCCCGAATACGGAGGACCCGGAGAGGGGGACGCCCCGACGAAGGTCCCCGTTGAGGAACGGGGCCACCACCGGTGTACCGCCCCCGGTCGACGAGCCATGGCCCGGCCAGCCTGGCCGTCGAGGAACCGGACGATGAGACGCGGCCTGGACAGCCGGTCTCACGGAGGCGGACTTCGAAACTACCGCCGGCGGATGGGCGCGGTGACGAGGGGCGCTCTAGTAGAGCGCGGCGATCGCCTAGAGGGATCGCTGGCAGGCCAGGGCGCAGCACCGACCAGGCTAGGGAAACCGGCGCGCGGGCGCGCGTGGGCCCTGCGTGGTCCCGCCGGACCAAGGAAACGCCACTGTCGTGCGAGCCGCCATCCAGGCAACATCCAGCCCTGCGAGCCGAGCGACGAGCTGCCGGAACAAGAAGAATTTGTAAGGCCACTGCTCAGCCCTCCTCGAAATAAGATCGCGGTAATACCTAGGCCCTCCCGGGAGTCGCGTTGTGCCACGGTATGAGATCCGCCGTAATTGAAGAATATCAAGTGCTATACCGCGGGAGGGCCCGTGCAAAGTATCGCGAGTGCCCGTCTCGGGGATGAGAACGTACGGCCGCCGACAGTCAGCGTGCTTGTAATTTCGTTGCGTGTGATATCGTTTCGTGTACTTTCGTTGCGTATAATTTCGTTGTGAGTAATTTCGTTTCGCGTAATTTCGTTGCGGGTGATTTCGTCGCGTGGAATTTCAAGAGCGCCGTTGGCTTAACCGTGCCGTAGTTTTGAGAAGTGGCTCTCGCGCGTGAGAGAGCCTCGTAGTTATCGTTGCCGGTTAAGTTCATGCCATTTGGAATTAGCTATACGTGCGTTTCATCGGGATTAATGGCCCACGGTTGTGTCGAGTTTACGGGTGAGGCCATTCGTGCGTTTCGAGGTGAGAGAAGATCCCCAGCGTTGTCGCGGTAGACCGTAAGGAAATTGCGTTAATTGTTTAATTGTTAGACGTAGACGTTTCGAGTATTTCGCGTTTGACCGTTCGGGTAGAATTCGCTGCAACTTATGTCGGGGAATACTCTTGTACGAATTCAATCGGGATTGCCGTGCAGTTCAGCGACGGAATGAGTATCGCGCTCGTGGGGTGACACGTGGCGCGTACTCGAATTCTGCTTGTTCGCCGTGGAACACGCTATCGTCCACATGTTATCTGCCTTAACCGAAATATAATTTTATGTTTTCTGTCATTTGAGTGTGAAGATTGCGCTACGCTTCCTCTCCTATTCCACCCGCGGTTGATCAAAGAAGCCCACGCCTGAGAATACTGCGATCTCGTGAATCGTGGTGCGTGGAATCGCACCTGGCGCCCAACATAACATCTTAAAAATACTCAGTCGAGCTACCATCGGGGTTTCGGAGAGAAATATCGCGAATCCATAAAGAGATCTATAGGGAAGAAAGCGACGGCGCGCTCCTCCACGGCCGGCGAGACCGTGAAGACATCGTCGTCGTCGTCGCAGTACTGTTCATTTGTGTTTTGATTAAATAATATTTATCTTTTCGGGTGCCATTTAAACATCCTCGGCTAAACAGTTCTGTTATTCCAACAATATTCAATGTCAATACATCGAATGAATCTTTGGCATTGGCTTCAGTCGCAGAGTACGCAATGGATTCTTCCCCAATTCACCAAGAGACGCAATCATATGAGCTTCCTGTTTCGACTGCGCTAATCAACAATATGGGCGATCAATCAGAAATCGCAGGTAATGTGCAGTTCAAATTCTCCTTCAATCATATGGTCGGTATAATATATGTTACTCAAATCACTTTTTTCCATCATTAGCTGCAAATGATGTTTTCGTAGAAAGGCCACGCCTTACTTCTGCAACTCAACTCGCACCGAAACGACAATTTCTCTGGACGGTCAACAGAGCTCCGAAACATCAGCACCAGCACAAATGACAGTGCCAATATCGGAGTTACCAAGAGGATTTTATCTGTCAACTATGATAGTCAACGAGGGTAAGTTAAGAATTATCGGAGTTTTTCTATTAACAAGATGCTTCTCGTTTTCTATTAACTTCTATCAAGATTCACGTTCGTACGCTCATATTCATGACGAGAGTAATCGCAAATGTACCAATACAAGAATAGGGATGCGCATTTGGTGATGCAAACTTTTTTGATTTATCATTTGTTTATTCTTGGGGTTGCTCGCCAAAGTTTATAGAGAATCTTGTATACCGTATATATATAGGTTGAATGAAACAAAACGTATTTCAGGTAATACCCATTGCGTGGGTGATGTGGAGGATAGGCAAAACTGCTCGGCTGTGATTCTTAAATCGTAGAGTGTTGGAGAATTGTTTGGCAAGAGTCTCTTGTTTTCACATGCTCGAGCACTGGTGAAAAATGGAGTAGAATCACCACTGATTGAGAAATGTGTGATTCTCCATGCCGACAAAACGCTAAGTTACCACGTCTATGGACACGTCGTCAATCCCGCAGAAGGAAAGCTTGCGGAAATCTTGGACAGCACCGGAGCATTGCCGCATATTTTGACAAATTTTGGAAAATTGAACCTATGCAGCGGAATATGCGCCATTAGTGTTTATCATTCGCAAGCGGACTCAGTGTTCAGAGACGGTCTTGAGAGATGGCACCAGAACGATTGTTCGCTAATCTAAAAAAAAGTGACAACTGCTCGAAACTGCGAAAAGTTTAATTGCAGAAGGAGGCGCAATTCAAGAAGAGCAAATCGCTGAATCGAGTTTTCAGCTCTTCAAACCCCGTAGATAAGAAAAAATGGAGGCAATGCGACGAAAAAATAGTGTCGAAAGACGCAAGAAGAATCGAGCTAAAGCACGCGTAACATTGCTGCTGCAATCTTTGAACGAGACCAAAGATGAAATGTCGAAAATAAGTGCTGAAAGTCTCGAGAGAAAGTTTTCCGATTTAAAAGTTCCTGATTTTCAAAAAACTGCACTCTGAGAGATCGTTGAAGCCGCGACGAAGAAGGATGCAAAAGGCCGACGCTACACAGAACAGTGGATAATATTGTGCATACTAATGAAAATCCGCTCGCCGGCATATTACCGAGTTTATGCGGAAAAATAACGTTCTGCCGCTACCTTGCACACGCACGATTCGGGGCTATTTTTCATTGATAAATATAAAGTGCGGTTTCGATGAAAACTTCTGGCAGCTGCTGAAGAAACATTTTGAGCGTAAAACTTCTTTGCAACGCCACGGTGTGATTTTGTTGGACGAAATCAATCTAATAAAATCTGTGGCAGTGTGCTCGCGGAATTTGACGTACGTTGGCTTGACAGATTTCGGAAATAATGGGCCACAATCGACGAGCATCGACGATCAAGCAACTCATGGTTTGGTTTTCATGTTCCAACCGCTTGCCGA
Organism: Temnothorax curvispinosus; assembly: GCF_003070985.1. Lineage (NCBI taxonomy): Eukaryota > Metazoa > Arthropoda > Insecta > Hymenoptera > Formicidae > Temnothorax > Temnothorax curvispinosus. The sequence continues at coordinate 16,314 of NW_020222655.1, forward strand.
CACGTACACACAGCCCATTGCTGTCTTCGCGTCAAAAAATTCCGTTAAAGGAGAGGAATTAGCAAAATTAGTTGTTAAAGCTATCATCTACCTCGAAGAAACCGGAGTAAAAATTCACGGGATTATTGCTGATGGCGCGTCAACGAATCAGAAAATTTGTGCTATATTGGGTGTCACGAGCTCCATCGACGATACGAAAACATGGTTTAGCCACCCTCTCGACAGCGACCAAAAAGTATTCGTCTTCTCCGATTCTCCTCATCTGATGAAGACTATTCGAAATCGGCTACACAATACAAAACGACTGAGGGTAAGTTGCAAAATAAGTAAATTAAAAGACATAAAGACGTAACTTTTTTGCCTGCTTCAAGTTTTTTTCTCGCAGCACATTTCTAATCGCGTTTTCATAAATCGTACAAGCGTTGCTGTAATTAATCTCAAAGAGTGCATCTCGATTGTATGTAAATAATAAAAACCTTTACGATTAGCCGACGAAATGTTATGCAGTCAATTTTTCCGTAGGTCAGTTCCACAAGTGATTACATCGAGTGGATAACTTGGAAAAAATTAGACAAAAATATTTCTCATGTATTTTTTCCGAAGATATTATTTTGACGCGTTTTTCACTTTTCTATAAATTTTTTGGCACCATACGCCAAGCAGCGGGATGCAATGACCATCCAAACTTTCCAACGTTCTTGCAACTGTACAAATTGCTCTCGGTGTACAGCATAATCAAGTCGCCGAAGCATGGGAATTGCACAGTTTCGGACGAGGCATTGCAAATT
>NW_020222656.1:0-2507 GCF_003070985.1 Temnothorax curvispinosus
AAAAAAGGTTTCAAATTTTCTGGGCGTATGAGAGGGTGGACGTAACATTACAAATGTTGGCGAGCCGTAATTATAGCACTTGTATGACGATCGCGGTGACTTAGCGCGACGAAACAGAGCGAAGTTGATTACGTGTTACACGCTCGAACATCCCCGACAGACTGCCTCGAGCAATGTTCCTCTCTCGGGCTCCCTACCTACGGTGATGTATCCCCTCCATCGGGCTCTCGGTCGCTTTCTCTTCGCGGTAATTTTCCGCTCGCCGCGTTAACAATGGTTGTTTACGACTTTCGATTCGACAGGTGTGCCCCAGATGTTCGCCGCTACGCAGTTACAATATATGCTGCCTACTCCCCGCCGTGCCCTACGTCCGCGGTGGAAATTTCCACTCGGAGTACCATCCATTCGACGTCCTGAGACGGACCCCGGGTAGTGGTTTTTCAACTCCCGTAATTATGGTGCTATGACGACGCCGACCCGTGCGCACGCCTTCTCCCCCGTCCCTTTATGCGACCCCGGGTCGACTTCTCGGAGAAGATGCTCGCGTCGTGATTGCGACCTTCGCCGTTGACGGCGATCCCCGGGTTCCGCTTCTGCGGTCCCTCTTGGTCCGATTCCGGGCCCAGTCCCCGTGGACGACGTCCGGTTCGCGGGTTCCGGCGACATGTCGCCGTATCTCGCGTCCGGGCGATCGGACTTTGGCGGCGACCTGTTCCCCGGGTGTACCTGGTCTTATTTAGCGTGACCCGCTGGTCTTTTCCCGCGGATGATACTCGGTTCCCTACTTGGCCTCCTGGTGATCGAATCGCGTTGTTCCTCTGGGCCTGCCGACGACGCCGACCCCTCCCGACACTTATTCCGCACCCGGTACGACTCTTTCCGCGACTCTTCCCCGCGGAAGACGTCCCGGTCGCGAGATGGCGGACGGTTCTATAATTTCGTCCCCGGTCGTCGGATATCGACGGCGACCGGATATGGACGTTCGTAATGACCTCCCCGTTTGTCAGGGATGTCTTTTCCCCGGGGATGACTCACCTAGGGCGAGTTCCCGGACGGTCCGCCATTTCGCTACCTGGCTGCCGGGTCTCATCGGGACCCGGCTTCGCGGTCTCAGCGACGCGCCCACCGATGTCAGGGGCGCTCAATTCCTGCAGATGGCGCCCCTCGCGCAAGTTCGCGGACGGTTCACCAGCTCCCGTACGCGCCCTCGTACCGCGTCGCCAGCCCCGTATGCATGGGTCGAGGACCCCGTGCCTTAGTCAGGGCCGCATCTTTTTCACCTGGTGCCGTCGGTTCCAAAGTTTCCCGACGGTCCGCCATCTTTCTTACCTCTAGCCGGACCGCAATTCTGACCCGCGCCGACGGGAATTAAACCAAAATTACGCAACTGAAAATTAAACAGCCTTGTGTCTCTCGCACCTCCATTAAACCCACGAACGTAAATTTATTGGCGCTGTGCGAAACTCTTATATATAATAGTGCGCCGGATGGGGCCGCTCTCCTTCTTGCTAACACGCCAACGGAGCTAAAAGGAAGTCCTATGATCAAGATTGTCAAACCCACCGAATTTGAATAACGGCATCTGTCGGTAACCCCATCCTCGGGACGCGAACGCTAGACTTAAACTAATTAGGACGTGGCTCCACTTCGTCCATCTCCGAACCGCTGCTACCCTCCGGGCTCCGGAAGGAGACTGTGGACCCGTGGTCCTCTGTGGCGGGTTCGCCCCCATGCGTTCCCTTGTCCGCCATCGCCTCGGGAGCGCGCGTCTCTATCTGCGGGATCTCCGGTAGCTCGGCCTCGAGCATCTCCACGATCTCTTTGAGGATGCCTAAGTCGGTCGGCAGCCCGAGCTCGTCAGTCGGGGTCGGACCCCGCTCCGGAGCCTCCGGACTCTGTATTAACGAGACCGTCGCCTCGCCCGCCTGCCTCGTCCCCTCTGCCGTCTCCACAATCGGCACGGACGCGCCGAACGGCTCCGCCTGCTTCGCCAGCAGGCGCACTGCCTCCTCGGAAAGACGCCGCAACACCACCTTTGGCGCCTGGGAATTCGCTACGCGAGCCGCGCTTGCGCACGGTCGCAAGGATCTCCGCTATTATTTGGCTGTCGGCCTCGCAAAGACCGCTGTCGAGCTCCCTGGTTACCTGGCTGCACTGCTCAGGTACGGGTGTAGCTGCTCTCGGCTCCTTCTGCTCCCCGGCTGTGGTATTCCTCGCCTGCGACATGTTCGAGGTGTCCAGGCTCGGTTCGCGACTGATCTGGGGAACGGACGTTTTAACGTACGGTTCCAAGGTTCAATTGTAGACACAGAGTCATCTCTGCGTCGCCCCTCGACCACTAATCATGGGGTCCCCGCGTCTCTTACGTGTAGGTTCGACACTTGCGCAGACGTTGAGCGATCCTAACCGGTGATCGCTGGATCTTCCAGCGTCTCTGCAGATCACACAGCAGGGATTTTTTCTGCAGTCGCCGATCTGGTGACCGCGCGCACCGCACCTAAAGCAGG
>NW_020222657.1:0-7985 GCF_003070985.1 Temnothorax curvispinosus
AAGAAGTAGTTTAGTTAGTTTCCAAGAAAGATTACATTAAAGTTTGTTTCATCAAAATGCTTTAAATAATGTTTATTTATTGGAATAAAACATTTACTTTTCAATATCTAAATATAATATATAATTCTTAAATAATATATAATTAATGTAAAGAAAACCTGTATAATTGCTTTAAGAAATGTATATAATTGTACATTTTAATTTGTTTTTTATTTTTTACTTTTTTTAAAGCAGATATGTATTTTTCTTACATCAAATAATTTATCTCATTATTCTGTGCTTAAAAATATTAAAATATTAAGTTTCAATATAAGTTTCTTTTCTTTAATATTTTATTACTATAATTTATAAAAATACGATCATTGAATTCATCAATAATCAATATAAATTGCTTAGAATAAAAGTAAAATTAAATGAATTAATATTAAATAAATTATTAAAAATTATTTAAATAAATTAATTCTTGATTAAATAATTTATAATATATGACATAATTCATATTTTCAACAAATATATATTTAGTTATGTTCAAAGTACTTTATTGAGATGAAAGCTAATCTAGTATATCATGTTAATTTATATTCTTTTTTATTTTTATTTATTTTAGAAAATAAAATTGATGACATAGGTTTATTGCAACTGTTAACAAATGAAGAACTCCAAGAATTAATTCCTTGCATGGGAGACAGAAAAAAGATAGAAATACAATTATCACAAAAACCTATTCAACCATTTCAACCTGTGATATTGTCACCCGAAGATTTAGTGGTATGCATTATATATTTGTAATATTTTTTCTAGGATACTATTCTTTAGGATTTTAGGATACTATTATCTAATTTAACTATTCTAAATTAATTTTTTAAAACTATTTTGTTATATATTTTTATATATTTATATATATTTTTATATATTTAGTTATATATTTTTATTTATTCCAATATAGACCTTTTTAACTGTAAAAGTAACTTGTTATTATGTCATACTTGTTTAATATTTTTATTATGTTGCTATTTTTAAAAGTAATTCCTTTTTTAAATACTTATTTTATAATGTTGTTTTCAGATGTCTTTAAATACTGAAATATTAGATTTAATAGAAACAGAACAACCGCTTAAAAAAAAGCCAAAAGTTTCATTGTCTGATGTTGATACAATTTCAACATTATCAAATGTTTCATTGGGGTCTGAATCTGATATACCTTCGACATCATCATCGAATGCTTCATTGATTAAAATGATTGAAGTTTCAAATACTAACAACAAAGACATGAATAATATGATTAATAATGTACTAAATACATACGAAGTTGTAAATTTTAATTTAAAAGATCTATTGAAAAGTCATATTATAGGAAGGGCTATTCTATTAAAGTTTGAAAAAACAAAATCAATTGATAATAAAGATCGCAATAATTTGTGTGACATTATCATATGTCATTTCTTAAATGAAAATAAACGTCTAAATAATTCAACAGTAGGCATTTTGGCTGACAAAATAGTTGAAATTTTTCATGAAAAAAGGAGATCTACGTATTACGTTAGTCCTATTGGAAAAAGTCAATCACGCCACAACAAACCGGAAGTAGCCAGAGGAAAATTAATAGATAAATATAGAAACAAGCTTACCATGCTACGAAAAACTTTGGCAAGTTGTGAAACCTTTACAGTTGAGGAAAAAGAAAGTAAATATGACACATATTATATTAACACTTTGCAGATGAGATACACATTTTTATAATAGTAAAATCCTTTTTTCTTCAAAAGTTTATTAGTATTTACTATAAAATGTAAAAATTATAATGATTGTTTAAAAAGTATTTTTATTTGTACAGTTTGATATTCATATAGATTTGCTTGTTGAAAACCTTCCAAAATATCAAAGTATTAGTTTTTTTTTGGCGAAATTAGCTGCTTTCAAATTGTAAGATACTATTTATGTGTTTACTATAATAACATTTTGTCATTATTAATTTTAGATATATCAAGAGAAATGCAGGACAGTCAAGTATGGCTTAAGCACAATATTGAACCCAAAGATGAAGTTATTCGTCGTTGGAAACTATCTTTTCCAATTAGAAAAATAGGACGATTATCATTAAATGAATATTTAGAAGAATGGCCTATCTTAAGAACACAAGCAGCAATTGATTTAGTAAGTCATTATCGTGTAATCAATTTTTATTGATTTTTGATGAGTTTTTGGTTGATCAAATTTTTATAAAAAGTTGTTCCTTAAGAAATATGATAAATGTACTTATAATTTCTTTTTTTGTTTAAATTTTCTTTAGCACAGCACATATAAATGCTTTTTACAAAAGTTTGCAAGAATATTCTGTAAAAAAATATATGTATCCGCATTTAGAAAATTCTCTACTCTCTTCTCTCATCTTCTGGTTTTTTTTTTCAGATTGACTGCGATTTTAAAGAAAGATTTAACTTATAAGCATCCTTTGATATATGCCAAAAATTTGAGGATTTCTTTACTTACATTTATAATAAACGTAAGGCATTACTTAAGCCATCCGATGAAAGTTTATTTAATTTGCTTGAAGATCAGATAACAACAGGTAAGAATCAATATGGTATCATTAACTTTGTTAAATGTAAAGTAATTGACATACTATTAATAATTACTAATTAAAAGTTAAAATTGAATTATTTTGATCCATATAATACAATTAATTAAAAAACAATAACTTTTATTTTGTAACACATAATTTTTGTTTACTGATTTAAAACGAAATTGTACATAGAAATATTTACAGCACTTATTATTTTAAATGTAGCATTAACTTTTTTGGCATAATATGATTTTCAAGTGATGATTTTTTAAGTTAAAAGTTTTATCTATAAATTGTTTGTATTATAAGCATATGTAATGTTTTTGAACATAATTAAAATTCAAATAATGTCATAACTACTTTAAGTTGCTTTAAAATAGGATTATTAATAATGTATAATATTGCTAATACAAATTAAATGTTTTTACAATTACAGATTCCAAAAACGTAATACGTTCGTATTTGTTATCTTCTTTGGTACCTCCTCGTGGTAGGGCAAAGACAGGCAAGGTCTACTGGAAACCATCTGTATCCGAAGCAAGAGATGGCCTTTTCTTGCAAGTAAAAATCCCAGGTGATATTGAGTCAGCAAAACAAGAAAAGATTGATTTTATGTATAAAAAGGGTTTAACAATTCAGCCGTACATAATAGTAGTTGGTCCCAATTTATGTAATATTCATGCTTTCTACGTTATTATTGATAGCAAAACTTATGAAACAAAGACATTTCTTGATGCGTTAAAATTTTGTTTTGAAGCATATTTTGTTTTGGACTTAAAATACACACCAGAGAGCCAGCATCTCTGGTTTCTTTTACAGTGGGAAGTGTTTAATATTATTTCTGCAAATGACATAAACATTCCTTTTATGAACGATATATTACGGTTTAAAACATAGATATTTAAAACATTGTATGAATAACCACTGAGCTATTTTGGTTTATTAAATTTTGCACACACACGTACATATACATATATACACACATATAAACACACACACACACACACACACACACATATATTTAAATATTATATATATATATATATATATATATATATATATATATATATGCATACACACACAAAAGTATTAATATTGAAACAGATTATTTACAATGGAATGTAACAATATCATTTGTTTTAAATGTTCCAAGACATTTAGAGGTATTGATTCTTTAATTCAACATATAAAACATTTGCATCCGTTTATACAAAGCTTTATTTGTAAGCAAGACAATTGTCACCGTACTTTTCCTCTTTTAAATGGTTTAAAAAAGCACTTAATTAAGAATCATTCAAAATATGAAACGCTTCAACAACTAAATACAGACCAAATTGAAGAATCTAATTCTTTCTGTTCTTCAGAATATCAGAATACTCAAAATTCGTTTATTGACAAACCTCATTTTTCTAAATATTGTAATAATGAACCATCCGATCTTTTTCAAACTGTTCGGAATGCTATTGTTTGTTTGACGTCAAAAATGTACAGTAATTCTTCTTTACCCCGAAACATTGTCCAAATAGTAATAGAAGATGTAAAGGAATTATTTCATTCTGTAATTGCCTGTATAGACCCTATATTAAACAAAGAAAATGTGAATGAATATAACAAAGTTTGTACTCTTTTTAAGGAAATTAATAATACATTTGAAATGTTGGGAACCGAACATAAAAGATTAAAATTTCTGGAAGACAATAGATGTTATATTAAACCAAATGCTTTTTTTATAGGAGAAAGATCAAGTCTTGGCAAAATAAATGAATCTTCTGAAGCAAATATGGTTATTCAAAAATCTGAAGGACAAATAATAGAATTGCATAAAATCTTAAAAGAATTTCTAGAATTACCAAACGTATTTAATGAAATTGTTTCCTATATGCAAAACGAAGAATCTCTATGTGATGAGAATGTGCGTACTTCTATTTTCCAAGGAAACTTATGGAAAAAAGTAAAACTTAAATTTCCAAATAAAATAATAATTCCTTTATATCTTTTTTATGATGATTTTGAACCTAACAATCCTTTAGGCTCAAAATCTGGTATATATAAAGTAAATGCAGTTTATGTTTCCATTGCTTCTGTACCTATTCAATATGCTTCTTTATTAGAAAATATCTTTTTAACTCAGCTTTGTTTTACGGGCGATCGAGAGCAGTATGGTAATAAGAATGTATTTTATAAAATCATTCAAAAATTGAAATACTTAGAAACAGAAGGTATCAGAATACAAATATCTTCCACAAAAAGTGTTCAAGTATATTTTACGTTGCTATTAATTTTGGGAAATAATTTAGGTTTAAATTCTATTTTAGATTTCAATGAAAGTTTCCAATCAAATTATTTCTGTCGTTTTTGTAAGACTCATAAAGACGAAACAAAACATCAATTAAAAGAAAATGAAGAAAATTTACGTAACATTACAAATTACAATAACGATTGCTTATCTTTTTCTTTTGGTATTAAAGAAGTATGTATTTGGCATGAATTGCTAAATTTTCATGTTACAAAAAACTTATCTTGTGATTTAATGCATGATGTTCTGGAGGGAGTTCTAAGATATGATATGGCTCAAATAATTTCTTGTCTTATTACAAAAAAGTACTTTTCTCTTGAACAATTAAATGAAAGAATAAAATATTTTAAATTTACTGATTCAGATATAGGTAACCCAATCCCTTTCATTATTTCTGAACATTTGAAAAAAAAATATATAATAATGAGTGCATCTGAAATGTTAGCGTTGACTACTTATTTTTGTATCCTAGTTGGTGATCTAGTTCCATCACATGAGCCCGTGTGGGATTTTTACATACTTTTATATAAGATGTTAGATATACTTTTATCGAGAACAATTTCTAATTCTTCAATATTTTATTTAAAAACTTTAATTGAGGAACATCACCAAATGTACTGTAATTTATTTAAAGAAACGTTAAAACCAAAATTTCATTTACTTCTTCATTATCCTCGAATTACGACAATAATAGGTCCTGTTCGACATATTTGGGTTATGAGATATGAAGCATTCCATAAACAACTGAAAAGTACTTCTAAAATTGTAACTTCTCGTGTTAATTTACTTCGAACATTGTGTATTAAACAACAACTTTCTTTTTCTTATAGAATTTTAAGTAGAAAGGGTTTTTCTAATATCATAGTAACTCGACAATTTCTTGGTAATTTGCACAATGTAAAAGAAATGAAATTTATTTCTCTAATAAAGACATGTATGGATACTTTCTCTGAAAATGCAAGTGTTTTCGCCTCGATCACATTTAATAATATTAAATATAATGTAGGAAGCGTTTTACAGATTAATGATACTGAATTTGATTGCTTTTTGATTTTTGGTGTTGTTCAATATATTATTTTAGACGACAAATCTCTTACTTTTATTTTGTCAGTAGTTACAACTGTTTCATTTCAAAATCATTTGCAGGCTTATGAAATTATAATAAACCAAGATGCTCAATGGTTTTTACAAAAATGGGAACACTTACCAAATAAATTCCCTTATAATACTCATGTGATAGGTAATGGAAATAATTATATTGTTCCTTTACAGTAAATTGTAATAGAATAGATATTTGTTTTTTGTAACATTATAAGATAGTTACCGTTCGAATAATATATTTTTAAGCATAAAATATACGTCAGTAGATGTTGGGACTATTTTTCTCTGGAAATAGAGTCCGCACTGGCAAATTGTTTTTTAGCAATGTTTTCTGAGATCTCACACTCCGAAAATAAACCTGGATACTGTATTTTATGTTTTTTATTTACCATATAATCTCGTTCATTTATTTGTAAGTTGAGATCTCAGAAAATATTACCAAAAGACAATTTACAAAATGTTTAAAGTATATACATTTTTAGTTTATCGTATATTTTTGTTCATTTGCTTGTAAGTTCTGAGATCTCAGAAAACATTGCCAAAGACAATTTGCAAAATGCTTCAAGTATATGTATTTAGTTTACCATATGTTCTCATTTATTAATTTGTAAGTTGGAAGATCTTAGGAAACATTGGCGACTAACATTTTGCAAAATGTTTAAAGTATGTTTTTGATTTACCATATTCTCGTTCATTTATTTGTCAGTTGTGAGATCTCTAAAAACATTGTCCAATGCCATTTATTTATGTTATAATGTGTAAAAGTCTAAAAATTACCATTTATTGTAATTATGTTGAAATAACAAAAATGGCCACAGTTACTTTTATATCAACATATAATTTATATTTTAACTTGAAGATATTTAAATATCTTATACAATATTGAAAGTAGTTGAAAAACACTGAAAAATATTTTCGTATAATAAAATATTTATATTTTAATATATTTTGTCTCTTTATTTTGTCTTGTTTATATATTTTTTTACATTACTTTTTAAGAGCAACACTTTTCTAATAACAATATATTTGTTTTTCAATTTGTGCCATATCTATCAAACTGCATTAATGTTTTATTTGCAATTAAATTAATTAACACAGTAAGGCTGATGGCAGAGAACAAGAGGCTATTGTATACAACAGCCTGTTACAACTTACGTTTTTCTCTGCCTTACTTCCACTACAATAGATGTAAACGCCTAACGTCTTATTCTCTGCTATCAACCTTAGAAAGTATTTAAATAAAATAAGTTCTCAAATAAATCCCTGAAATTCTCTCTGTTACTGAATTAGATTATTTAATTATTTAATTAAAAGAACGAATTTTTTATTGAAATAATTAAATTATTTAATCAATATAATAAATTTATTTAGCAGTTGTAAGAGAGTTCCTTAGGGCCGATATCACAGTCTCCGATTAACGTAATCCTTCGATTAAACTCACTCTGTATCTCTTTCTGACTGTCCCCCTAGAAAGAGACGAAGAGTGAGTTTAATCGGAGGATCACGTTAATCGAAGACTGTGATATCGGCCCTTAATGCAACAAAAATACGATTTAAGTGAAATAGTACAATACTTTAACTGAAACAATAAAATTGTTTCATTCAACAAAATTATAATTTAAGTGAAATAGTACAATACTTTAACTGAAACAATAAAATTGTTTCATTCAACAAAATTATAATTTAAGTGAAATAGTATATTACTTTAGTCGAAATAATGAAATTATTTTATTCAACATAAATGTAATTTAAGTACAATAGTGCAATACTTTGGCCAAAATAATAAAATTGTTTAAGTTAAAAAAATATTCAACTCTTTTTGAGAGATGATTTATTTTAAGGTAAAGATACATTTTATTTGAAAAGTCAAACAAATGCAATGTGTAGTTTAAACACTGATTCGGTTGGACTATTCCAATGCATAAATTTCTTTAGATTTAAGAAAATTTATTAAATCTAAAGAAACATTTCTCTCTGTGTAGCTTTTGAATAAAAATAAATGTAAATAAAAAATGAATGTAAGTA
>NW_020222658.1:0-1146 GCF_003070985.1 Temnothorax curvispinosus
AAATCGGAGTTTCGCAGCTTTTTAGAAAGATTTAGAACGATAGAAGAAAAGAATTTTTAGAACGAGTCAATAGAAGGACCGCGAAAGTTATTTCTTTGAATAATAATAAGACTTTGAGAATATAGAACTGATTGATTTTAGTTATTTAATATTCACTATTAATATGTCCTCATACTTAAGCTTTTGTAACTATTTCTCTTTTATTTAGTTCTGTTCTTTAATTACATTTCAAAAATCTAGAAAACTAGACTAACTGTAATATTATTAAGTGTACCGAGCGTGTCGTCACTTTTTTAAAAGCTTTTGTAAAACGAGTCAATTAAAGGACCGCGAAAGTTATTTCTTTGAATAATAATAAGACTTCGAGAATATAGAACTGATTAATTTTAGTTGTTTAATATTCACTATTGCTGTATTGAATATTTTATCTGAGAAATTCGGATTATGTCGTATAAATTCCGATTATATGATACCTACATATATTTTATAAAATGTAGAAATATATGTGATTTATGTGATATTAAATATATGCGCAATGTAAAATGAGAGACATTTTTATATAAAAAAATAGATATTTTATATACACATTTTACTGCAGGATGTATATTGTTACATGCGAGGACCGATTTCTTCAGTGCAATGGTCAATAGCAGGACCGTCCAGTTTAACTATTTCTCAATTATTGTCATCTATACGTTTGATTATTATTGTACTTAAGAACTTGCAATATTCTACACGGTGCATTATTTAAAAATTAACACACGAAAATGTTGACCCACGAAATACGGGCAAACTACAGCCAAATCAAAATTTTTACTCTAGGACGTATTGTTACATGCGAGGACCGATTTTCTCGGTGCAATGATAAATAGCAGGACCGCTCAGTTTAACTATATTTTCAATTAATTTCATCTGTACGTTCAGTTGCTTGAGAACTTGCGATATTTTACTTGGTGCATTATTTAAGGAATAACACACGAAAATATTGGCCCACAAAATTCGGCAAACTATAGCCAAATCAAAATTTTTACTCTAGGACGTATTGTTACATGCGAGGACTGACTTCCTCGGTGCAATGGTAAATAGCAGGACCGCTCAGTTTAAATATTTCTCAATTAATTTCATCTGTACGTTCCAGTTACTTGA
>NW_020222659.1:0-2522 GCF_003070985.1 Temnothorax curvispinosus
GTGGACACTTGCTCTCGAGGCGGTGTCAGGGGTCAAAGGGACACAAACCTAGACCTTCTCTTTGGCACAAGGAAAATTATTGAGGGAGTTTCATACTCGCAGGAGCCGGATCCTTGGGGCAGTGATCATCACCCGTTATCTTTTTCATTTGGGAGCTCCCCTTTGATATATGGTAAGGTTACCAACAGGTTGTCTACCAAGAAGACGGACTGGGGTAGATTCTGTGAATTGATGAAGGAGGAAATGAAGGATATTGCTCAGCGACGCATTCTCCTGGGGCAGGATTTGGAGGCGTGCTACTCGTCGTTTATCGCTTCTATTGGGAGCGCTGTTGCGATGGCCTCGGGCAGAAGAAGTACCGATCCGCCCACGCACGTCCCTCAGAATAGAAGAAAACCGTCTCATAAATGGTGGGACGCTGAGTGTGACGAGGCCATTCGTATCAGAAAGGAATCCTTCAAGTCATTCAAGTCTACAAAGAGTCTACAGGATTGGCAGGCGTATAAGAGGGCGTCCGCGATAGTTAAAAAAACTATCAAGCAGAAGAAGAAGATTGGCTTCGAGGAGTTCTGTAAGGGCATCGATAGGTTCACCAGCCTATCATATGTGTGGAAGATTATGCGTATTTTCAAGAACGCCAGAAAAAACTTGGAATGGAATACTTGGCCCACTAAGAATAGGGAGGATGTTGTGAAGTCTTCTATCGACTGTCTTGCTCCGCCTTTTGTGGGGGTGGAGCCGGTTTCTGACTTTGATGGATGTCGACCGAATGCTGAGTTGGATGCACCGTTTACCCGGGAAGAGATGACGAGGGCTTTGGAGATGATCCGCAAGGACTCATCCCCGGGGCTTGATGGCATTGAATATAAAACTATCAAGGCCCTTCCGGACATGGCCAAGGAACATTTGTTGGAGATTTACAACAAGGTGTGGTCAACATGCTGCATACCTGGTGACTGGTTTAACTACCAAGTGATTTTTATCGACAAGGTCGGTTGTGAAAAGGTTAGGCCCATATCCCTGTCTTCCTGCGTTGGCAAAGTGATGGAGAGGATGATCAATGAGCGTTTGGTCTGGTGGGCTGAGAAGGAGGACAAATTTAGTCCGTCCCAGAGTGGCTTTCGCAGGGGTAAGTCGTGCGCCGATAATCTGGTCAGAATTGTGTCGGACATCAAATCTGCGATGTGCGTTGGTGAATACACGTTGGCTGCCTTCCTAGATGTCTCGTCCGCGTATGACAGTGTGGACTATTGGATAATGTTGAGGAGATTGATAGCGCTTGGTTGCCCCCCAGCTATAGCCAGATTCGTCAGTTTGTGGCTGTATCGTAGAAGAGTGCGATTTATAATTAATTCTGGTTTATTTGTGGATCGCCTTGTTTATCGGGGCCTCCCGCAGAGTGCTGTCTTGAGCCCGATACTGTATTCATTGTACACACAGGGTCTATGTGCGGACTTGCCGGAGGGTGTCGAGGTGGTTGAGTTTGCTGATGACATCGGGGTTTATGTACGTGGACCGAATCGGGAGAGAAATAGACTGCTATTACAGAGGGCTATTGATATTATTGCTGAACGACTGCGGGGACTGGGCCTGGACCTGGAACCTAGAAAGACGGTATTGGTGGAGTTTTCCAAGAGCGGGTACATCGACAGAAATATGAACATAGTCATTAATGGTTGCAGTGTTTTTAATTGTGGCGGGGCCAGATTCCTGGGTGTCTGGCTGGACAACAAGCTGAGTTTTGAACAGCAAATTCAGATCGTGAGGGGCAAAGTGAACCGTGCCAACTCCATTATTAGATATCTATGTGGGGTCTCAAGGGGAATGGAGGTCAACACTGCATTATTGCTATACAAGAGTCTCGTCAGATCGGTTGTTGACTATGCGTGCTTCGTGTTCTTCCCCAGGGGGTGCTCGTTACAGCTTAAGTTAGAGAGAGCCCAAAATCTTGGGATACGCACTGCCCTTGGTTATAGGAACTCTACTCCGAATAACGTGATCATCGCGGAGGCCAAGGTGATGCTGCTAAGGGACCGAGCGCTGATGCTGGGCGCTAACTTCGCAAATAAGGCGATTGCTCACAACACTAATGGCCTATGCGATAAGATGCGTGGGCTGTTGATGGCTGAGAATTTTAAGAGATATAGACAACCCGCATATAGACTCTCTCTCCTTGCGGAGATATGGCGCAGAGTGGAGAGAACGAGAAGGCTTATCGGCCCGGTTGAGAAGCCACAAATCTTCAACGGATTTTTTAATGCCCACACCTTTATTCCAAGGGTGGACTTAGATATTGGTGCCGTGAGAAAAAATAAAAAGTGTTCTGACCGAGCTCTGATCAAGAAGATAATCGAGAGGTTCCAACTGAAAAACAACCCGGATATCATCTTCACCGATGGCTCTTATAAAGAAGATGCGATGGCCACTGGTGCTAGTATCGTGATTTGCGATCAAGAGGAAGCTTTCAAGATAAGTCTCCCTAGTGTATGTTCATCTTATACTGCGGAGGCTTTCGCGGTCTG
>NW_020222660.1:0-1054 GCF_003070985.1 Temnothorax curvispinosus
AACGCCCATCCGCTATCACGTTCCTGGAATTCTTCCAGCTTTGCTAAGGGTAGGCTCGATAACGTGTCTCTTGTACAACTCGTGCAGATCGGACTCACGAAAGACTTCATATTTCTCGTTGCGATACTTTTATTCGCGCGTTTGTCACCCGCAACAAATTTACCATTAAACACTGTGTTAATTTTTACATTGTCATGTCGTTGCATGACGTTCCACACGCGATCGAGTACAATTTTTCTCGCATTTATAAAAAATTGACAAGGTTCGATGTGTTTGGAATTTATTACTGCACCAGTCAATATACGGTTTTCAAAAGCCGGATCTATCTCGCGCCATCTGAGTCCTGTCTCACTCGCACTGTATCCCGCACCCACATGTACGAAACGTTGACGTACCAAGTCTTTCAAACCTTTGAGTCGCGCGATTCAAGCGACCAACGACTGTTTGAGACCGATCGATGACTGATCGATTGATAATCGTGGCCGTTTAATTCGGATTTGTTCTTCCAACGATTCGATAAATTCGTCGCATCGTTGCTCTCACGCGGCAAAGTCTTCCCTCGAATTTAACAGGGTGGATTGCTCCAACAACTCTTGCTCCATGTTATTACACGATTCTCTTGCTAACTCCATTTATTGCACTCACGATTTCCAGTTCTCGACTATTGAGCGTATTCCCCAAATTAGATACACGATACACGATGTAGCCGCACCGGAGAATGATTCCGATGCGACAAACAAGACATACGTGTATGGCGCGATCCAACGGCTCAGGAACGTCGTGACCGATGAGATTGAAAAGGACCCGTCGCGATTGAAGAGTTTAGTAGCGAGATAGCGGCGGTGAGTTACGACTCGCTCCTCTCGAATCGGAAAATCTTACGACGCGTGGCCGCGCCGAAGATCGGTACCGCTGGGACGAACAAGATTAACGTAGATAGCGCGATCGGGCGACTCCAGAGCATTCCCGAACGAATAGATCGAGCGCAACAGCGCGATCAAAGAACTGAGAAATAAACGTCGTGGCGTTGAAGAAGGACTCGCTTCGTTAGTTT
>NW_020222661.1:0-4104 GCF_003070985.1 Temnothorax curvispinosus
GTCACGCTTTCCGCCTTACCGACACGAAAACTAATGCTTCAATACTACCGCCGTTTGAGTGTCTGTTTGAATTGGTACTACATTTATCATATCGCATAATTTCCTGTGTCGATCTCTTGGAAGCGCTTTAGTGAATACATCTGCACGCTGTAACTCGGATGAAATATACTCTATCACCACATCGTTGTTCTCATGTTTTTCTCGAATGTAGTGATAGCGTATATCAATGTGCTTTGTACGCTTGTGAAATGCAGGATTTTTCACCAATCGTATTGCACTCTGATTGTCTACATATATAGTTGTTCCATTTTCGCAGGTACAACCGATATCTTTTAATAATTTACGCAGCCAAATGGCTTCTTTGGTAGCTGTCGCTGCTGCGACGTATTCGGATTCAGTTGTGCTAAGCACAACTAGCTTTTGTCTCTGCGAGGACCAAGATACTGGGCCGTTTGCCAAGAAAAAAATATATCCTGTATTTGATCTTCGCGTTTCTATATCGCTCGCGTAATCCGCGTCGGAGAATCCGATCAACTCTTTCTCGCTACCGCCGCTTTCATATTCTAACCCGTAGTCGATAGTACCTTTTAAATACGCGAAGATACGCTTGACTGCTTTCCAGTGCTCAACACTGTGATTGTTTAGGAATTTGCTTACAGAGTTGACTGCAAAGGCTATGTCTGGACGAGACACAGCTACAAGGAAAACTAGTGACCCTACTGCCTCTCGATATGGCACTGTATTCGACTTTTCATTCGTTTCTTCTACAGGGTACAGAATTACATGTGGATCGGCCGGTACGCTTACCGGTTTTGCATCGCGCATTCCGAATTTTTCGATTATTCTTTCGATATACATTCTTTGGTGAACAAATAGCCTTTTATTATACCTATCGCGTTCGATTTGCATCCCTACAAAAGAACTTGAATCACCGATCTTAATTTTAAACGCTTCACTTAAATGTTTGGCTACAATGTTCAATGTTGACTTAGACTTAGCCGCGACTAGACCATCGTCCACAAACAAGGCTAAGTACACTGTTTCACCATTGATTTGCCCGACAAAGATACACTGGTCTGCTTCACTACACTTGAAATTGTACTTGATCAGAAATTGTAGAAATTTCTTGTTCCAGCACCTTGGTGCCTGTTTAAGACCATACAGAGACTTGAGCAGTTTGCACACAACACTTTCCACTGTGGCCTCTACAATCTTGAGCCCCTCTGGAATCTCCATGAAGATATCCTCCTCGAGCTCACCGTACAAGAAGGCCGTCTGCACATCGAATTGGAGTAATTCGAGATCCTTCTCGGTTACAGTTGCCAGAAGCACTCGAAGTGAGTCGTATCGCACGACAGGTGCAAATGTCTCGGTGTAGTCGAGCCCTGGTTGTTGCATGAAGCCACGAGCACACAGTCTTGCCTTGAACCTCTGAGTCTTCTTTTTGGGATCATATTTTATTTTGAAGACCCACTTGGAATCGATGGTCTTCATTTCAGATGTTCTCAGCACAATTGACCATGTGTTGTTTATCTCGTGCGCTTGCAGTTCTTCCTTGATGGCACGCTCCCACTGTGCAGCGTCGCTGCCCCGTGTTGCTTCTTCGTATGTAGTTGGCGTTGCGAATTCGGCCACATCAGCTTCATATCTGGTTGGACGATGTATTGTTGCTCGATCTCTCAGAATTCGTCCTTGAGATTGTGGACGTTGTGCCACGTTTTCCTCGTCTCGATTCTCATTGCCGACCTCTTGTTCATTCGGATTTTCTCGTTGACAAACTATTGGTTCGACTTCTTGCCTGGGCTCTTTGTCTTCTGATTTTGGGAGCACTATGGTTTCGTTCGACGATTCCTCTTCTTCGTCTTTTTCCACTTTCCCGACTCTCTCGTGAAAAGTCGCATCTCGCGTAACGTTCACTTGCTTTGTTACCGGATTGTATACTCGATAGTTTGTAGAATCGTTTTCGTAGCCGACCAGGATCATTTTTTGTCCTCGAAGATCAAGTTTCTTTGTAAATTGTTTTGGTGTATGAACAAATGCGACGGATCCAAAAATTCTGAGGTGATTCATCTCCGGTTTCTTCCCGGTCCACATCTCGTAGGGTGTTGCATTGCCACCTGATGACACTGTTCGGTTCAACACATAGACTGCGGTGTTGACCGCTTCCGCCCACAAACTCAGTGGAAGAGACTTCGCATGGATCATCGTTCGGGCGCTTTCAACAATCGTTCGATTGTCTCTTTCAGCTTTACCATTTTGCTGTGGTGTATAAGGGGCGGTGTTCTCCTTCTTTATACCTCGAGAATTGAGGTATTCGTTCATCTGTTGATTGCAGAATTCGAGGCCGTTGTCGGATCTCAAGATTTTCATTGGGCGTCCAAACTTGTTTGTCACTCTCTTCTCGAAAATCTTGAACTTCTGGAACACATCTGATTTGTGTCTTAGGAAATACACATGTCGGTACCCGGTTGCGTCGTCCTTAAATGTTAGAAAGTATTTTGCTCCTCCCGGTGATTCAACGGACATCGGGCCACACACGTCAGTGTGCATAACCTCACCAGGTTTGGTTGACACTTTTTCACGTTTCTTGAACGGCAAACGGTGCGCCTTCCCGAGATGACACATTTCACACACGAAGTCACTTGAGTCTTTTAATGATATTCCGTGGATGAGCTCTTTTGATACGAGCTCACGTATCGCACGTTTATCCACATGGCCAAGTCTCTCGTGCCACACGCGTAGATTATGTTCTGATAGATTTGCCTCTTCAGCACGAGATTTCAAAACGCGGAAGAGCATCCTGTAGATATCATTGTCTTGCCTCACGCCCAATGAAACCACTTCCTTTCCACGCACTACAGTCACGTAGTTGTCCTTAAAGTTTACCTCGAAGCCTTTCTTCGTACAGGCACCCACGGAAAACAAGTTTTTCTTTAAGTCGGGAACATAAAGCACGTTGTCAATTTTAGCATCACACCATAAACCGTCAATTAGTCTCTGAATGTGCACTGTGCCTTCGCCAGTAATGATGCATTCTTCGCCGTCACCGAGAACCACTGATCCTCCGTTTTTGATTGGTCGGTAATCGATGAGCCAGTCGAGTCGATGTGTCATGTGCCTCGATGCGCCGCTGTCGGTAAGCCAGACTTCTCTTTGATTGACTGCAAGCAGCTCTTGCAGTTGACTGTTGCTCGGCAGTCCGGGCTTGCTCGACTCTCGCTTGTCGCACTGCACTTTTTCGACGACAAACGCGCAGTCACGTGACTGTTCATCATCGCCATTTTTCGCGCCTTTTTTATTCGAGCACTCATACGCGTAATGTCCCATTTCGTGGCACTTGTAGCATTTTATGTCCTTCTTAGCTTTCTTTGGTTTCCCTTTCTTCTTTCTGTGATCTTTGACATCTTTCTTCGACGCAGCGAATGCACTCGCCCCGTCCTCGTTGTCGGCACTTAATCTAGCTTCTTCACGAAGCAGTCTTTCTTCAAGATTGTTTAGAGTCTGACGATCCGGATCGACGCTATCCCACGCGGTTTGAAGTGTACTGTACTTAGGTGGCAAGCTGCCCAAGATCTTGGCAATCACTGTTAGTTCTGACACTCGTTCACCAACATCTTCGAGTTGCGCGGCCATGTTCCGAATTCTCGCGATATGATGGACAACCGAATCACTCGATGCCATCCGATATTCATGGAACTTCTGTAGCATTAGAAGTTTGTTTGTGGCAGATTTTTGCTCATGAATCCGACACAAGTTGTCCCACATGTCTTTCGCCGTTTCACACACTAGTAACGGCTCGAGTTGAGCGTGTTCGAGTGCCGACGATATTAGGAACATCGCCTTAGCATTATCGCGATTCCATGTTTTCGCCGCGGCCGTTGTCCGATCCTCCGGCTTTACTCGCGAGCCACGGATGATATCGTCGATATCGTTTGCGACGAGTAGTGAGTTCATTTGAAATTTCCAACTTTGGAAATTCGTTCCATTGAACTTCTGTACACTCTTGGCTGAGATGTCCTGAGACATGATGCGAATCACACGCGCCCGTCTTCTTCACGAAAGTTCGACCGTACAATGGCTACCGTCCGCGATTCGCGTTCACTG
>NW_020222662.1:0-1743 GCF_003070985.1 Temnothorax curvispinosus
CACACTAATATAATTATATACGGTCATTGTCAGATCGTATTTTCATTACGTTGATAATTAAATAATGAGAATACTTACGTGTTAATCAATATAAATTTGTTCTTTGTTCTTAATCACTTTTCTTTAGGACCGGCTACAATGAGAATGTATGTGCCTATGCCCGTGGCTATTGGCTATGCATTATGTATTTTTATGTAAATTGAAAATCCAGAAGCCATGGGCAGAATACAGAAACCATAGCGCATGCGCTACGATATCTGCCATTCTGCCATAGGCAGATAAAGTAATACCACAGCGCATGCGCTATGGCTTCTGCATTCTGCCTATGGCTCCTGTAATTTTATGTGCTTCCACCTATATTCACTGTCATCAGTACTGCAAATCTATATTTTACGTCACGTGTACTATAGATTTTCATTACTGAAAGTTGCTGACGGTGAATATCGGAATGCAGCAGCCGGAGTGAACGGCGACCTCCAGGTTCGAGCACTTCGAGCCCTCAAGAGAGAACACACTCGAGAAGAGTGCGTCCGACGTCGGCCGTCGTCGCGAGAGCGTGAAGAACCGTTCTGAACCCTTTGTCGCGGTCACGGGAAAAGCGACTCCACTTGATCCGCTTGATCGTCGTTCCGACGAGCGCCGTGCGCGTCAGAGGGCGGAAAGAGAGGGGCGCGTGTCGCGAATCTTGTCCGCGCGAGGATGACCTGCAGTTCTTCCCCGAGATCCACCCAGGTATCGGTTTGTTCGCGAGTTTCGTGCCACGCGGATGAGAGAGTTCTCAGATAGACAAATCTCGCCTTAGGTTAGACGGATTTGACACCTGTAAAGTAGGTGAGGCCTGTGGAGCGGGCGTGGAGGTTAGGTTGACCGTTCTTGGAGGTTAGGAATGAGCGCGATACGCGACGCAGCCCCGCCGAGGAGAAGAGCCACGTAGTGCGCCGAGTCTTTCAGATCGCTTTCGTCGCTTGAGCGCTTACTCGTCGCGCGACGCGACGTTCGGATTCACCGGGTGAACGACGGGCGGGTGAGAATCGACGGAGGAAGCATGTACACGTTCAAGCCGTTTGTGTTCACCAAGCACAGGGCGAACGGGCGGGAGCGGCCGAAGGCGCGGAGCGGCCACCGGATCGCGTGCGACCATCGGAATCTGTACTCGTACGGCGGATTCAATCCGTGCGTGTCCGACACCGACCCGGACATGCGCAACGACCAGACGTGGTACGCCAGCAAGCCGCTGTTCAAGGAGCTGTGGCGCTTCAACCTGGTCAGCGAGCGGTGGAAGCGGCTGCCCGGCCAGGAGAACATGCCGAACGAGCTGGCGTCGAACGCGGTGATACTGCGCGGCAACGCGCTGATGGTGTACGGCGGCACCGGCGTGCCCTTCGGCGAGAGCTGCAGCAATCAGCTGTACGTTTGCAACGTGGACGACGGCGTGATGAACGTCGTGCCGGCCACTGGCGAGCTACCCGAACCCCAGTATGGCCAGGTAATTTGTTTTTGCTCTTGCTATTTGAATTTTTTGCCTTCTAAGGATTTTAAGATTTATTTGGATAGTTATGGATCTTTGAAATTTATGGTTCTTGTTTCTATCACAATGGGACAATATTGGTTCCATTAAAAACTTCTTTATGTCATACATGAGGAAACAAAACTGAGAACAGAACCTGGATTGTTTGTTTGCTTGATGGTTTAGTCATTGGTTTTGCTTGATGAGAAATAATTGCTCTGACATTAAGCTATCCA
>NW_020222662.1:1753-2513 GCF_003070985.1 Temnothorax curvispinosus
GATGAGTAAAGATCGGCCTCTCTCAAATTCGAATACACTTTCGCTATCTTCTCCGTTATTTTCTCCGGCTCGCTTCTCAATACATATTCCTTCCTTTCGTGCGCATTTAACTCTCGAGCGTCCGACAACGACAATGACGACGACGACAACGACGACGACAGGACGGATCGCTCTTCGTCAGACGTTCGTACAATTTCTTCGGTTATCGGCGTACATTCGTTATCATAGCATGCATCTTCATCAGGCGACTCGTCTTTATAACTTAAGGTATCTTCTTCGGGAACGTGTACAGTTTTCATTACATAATTATACGAATCTTTCTTGCCGCGTCTCGTTATATCTTGCAAAGATGATCGTCTTGGAGTGTCAACTGCTTTTTCATTGCTGATAATTTTCAGAGAGGAATTACGAATTTGTTTCTCACAATTAAACGGCAGTTTCTTCGTAATGTCAGATGATTCCGTGTCGCTGGAATGATCTTCCCAATCCTGTTGTTCAAGATAGTTTTTCAAAGGAGGACTGTTCGCCGTGTCGGACATGTCAATTAAATCTATAGTTCTATATTCATTGTATTCTGAGAATCTAACATGATGACTGGCATCACTGGCGTCACTGGCTTCACTGTCATGCGTTAAATCACGATCATTTCCCATAGAAGTTCCTCTCTCTTCGTCGCTGTTCGACGATACCGTGATAACAGACGTGTCATGATTTTCTGGATGCTTTGTGTATGCTTCGTCGCTTTGCAATACTTGATTGG
>NW_020222663.1:0-3238 GCF_003070985.1 Temnothorax curvispinosus
ACAATCACCAAGACTTAAACAACTATGACAATCACGAGACAACTACATCAGTCTATTCAACACCCATCGCATTGCAATACGCTGCTGCAACGAGCAGGCTCAGTATGCAGAACACATTGCACATTGCATTACGCAATTCCTATATGTATATATACGCAGATCGATACTTTAGAAACAAAACCGTTACAATAGATATATATTGTATAAAGTAGGAACATCTAGAAGAGTGAGAGATTAAAATCTCTGCAATGACACGTCGTATGAAAAATTAACTGTTATAAAACTAACTTACAGTTATATATGCAATAAAATTATCTCGCACGCAATAAACATATCAAGTAGATAAGCTTCAGGAGCGTATAAATCTGGTAGAGACTAAGGTCTCGTCCAATTGTTAATGTGAATTAATATGAGAGATTTTTAAGAGCCAAGGTAAAAAGATAACCTCATTATAAAGTAATATGTGCATGTGTTCATGTATCGAGCCAGTACGATAAAGCCCGGAAGATAGGATGTATGCACAATAAGTGCAATCACAAAAGCCATGTGCACATCATGTTCACGAGATAAACTGAAATTAATAAAGTTAATTCTCGCGACAGACAGCCGAGAACGGAGTCGGCCAGTCACCTCGAAAACCGCACATACGTATCCCCGAGCGTCAAACGTTTGTCACTGTCGTTATCAACGTGAAGACAGACAACGATGCATTTTAGGTGACATCGTGGTTATGCAATTTTATAGATTTATGAAATCACGGAATGCACAGGTATTTCCCGACGCGGTAAAACGACCGTCGCCGTCTCGGTCGTAACGGAGGCCATTATACTACGAAATATCACCGTTGGTATATTGTCTCTACCGTTATGGAGACACGGAGGGTGTTTAAGTCGGCCATTTTAACTTATCGAATTCAACGGTGAGAGATGACGCGAACGGCCATTTGTCTCTATCGTTCGTATAGACACGAGGCGTGTAAAATCGGCCATCTTTCGTAATCGACAATTTGAATCGTCGAGAGAGAGAAATATATGCACTATGACACTACTTTCCCGTATAAGTACGAGTATAATCGAACAGGCAAACACATATTTCGATTTGTGGTAACATATAACTCACCAAAGTGAGCATATATGTGAATAAATTGTATTCAGATACCAATAACATCCTTCCTTCTTTATTCTGTCCTCCTTTCCCCCATCTAGGCGGCCGTCTTCACAGATTGGGTGTGGCCCGAGGGAAAGATAATGGAAAATCGTGTAAAATCGCAAAAATCACTAATAATATATGTATTATTCGGTGCACAAGGTTCGAATCTATCGTATAATTGTCCATTCTTAAGTGATATTTTAAGGATTCGCAATATTTCTTAATTCTAGATTCAAAAGTCAAGTCAACGGTCGCCATGCGGCACACAAGTCTCTCGCGAAACGCACAGCCATATCACATCAAGGATAAAATGTTAAAAATCTGAGTAATCTTAGTAATATCCATAACGAAAATTATATAGTTCGACTCGTGGTGATAGCGCGAATCGACTCGTATCAGACACTTATTAGAATTCACAAAATTTGAAGTCACAAAAATCCCACTTGTACGGAGCGATGTGGAGAGCGTCCGTCCTCCATAAAGCCTTGGCTCAGACAACCTAACCTAACCTAACCTTGCGACCGTGCGCAAGCGCGGCTCGCGTGACGAATCCACAGGCACCTAAAGTGGTGTTGCGGCGTCTGTCGGAGGAGGCAGTGCGTCCGCTGGCGAAGCAGGTGGAGCCGGACGACGCGGATGTACCGTCTGCGGAGACGGGGAAGCGGCCGGGACCGGCGCACGAGGCGATGGTCCCGCTGTTGCAGAGTCCGGGGACGCAGGAGCGGGGGGCGACTCCGACGGACAGGGTCGGGGTGCCGACCGACTTGAGCATAATTAAGGCGTTTGTAGCGATGCTCGGGACCGAGCTCCCGCAGTTCCCGCAGGTAGAGACGCGCGCTCCCGAGACGAGGGCGTACGAGGAAACAACCGGGGGCGAACCCGCCATAGAGGACCACGGGTCAACGGCGGCTTTCCGGAGCCCCGAGGGTAGCAGTGGTTCCGAGGCGGACGAGGCGGAGCCGCGTCCGAATTAGTTATAAGTCGAGCGTTAGCGTTCCGAGGATGAGGTTGCCGGCAGCGGCCGGTGTCTATTTGTTATTGTTTACTATGACGACTTAGGAGAAAGGAGAGGGACCTCATCCGGCGCGTCAGTAGATATAAGGATGTTTCGTTTCAGCGACGCAGTTTCGGGGCAGCCGAGGCGTTCCGCGATGCAGAAAGGTGACGCACAGCGAAGCGGACGAATCGTCCGCGATTTTCATAGATAGGCGGCACGCGCGTAAAAGGTACAGGCCTGATCGACAAGGCAGAGTCGCGAAGCACGATACGCGGGTCAGAGTCGAAATCTGGCCATAAACAACAAAGATGGCGGACCGTCGCGAAACTCCGAAAACGGCATGCACCGCGAGATTGTCGCCGATGCGGTCGGCACCGCGAAGTCATGAGAGGGGTAACCCGCGAAAAAAACGACGAGATCCGCACACTGGGTCGTAAGTTACCGCGACGGGGTACACAGCTACCAAAACGGCGTGCACCGCGAGATTGTCACCGATGCGGTCGGCACCGCGAAGTCATGAGAGGGGTAACCCGCGAAAAAACGACGAGATTCGCACACTGGGTCGTAAGTTACCGCGACGGGGTACATAGGTACCAAAACGGCGTGCGCCGCGAGATCGTCGCCGATGCGGTTGGCACCGCAAAGTCATGAGAGGGGTCACCCGCGAAAACCCGGCGCGATATGGCCACCAGGAGGCCAAATAGAGAACCGAGCGTCATCCTCGGGGAAAGACCAGCGGGTCACGATGAGTGGCACCTGGTACACCCGAGGAACGGGTCGCCGTCAAAGTCCGATCGCCCGGACACGAGATACGGCGACGTGTCGCGGGAACTCACAGACCGGACATCGGCTACGGGAAGTGAGCGCGGAATCGGGCCAAGGGGGACCGCCGAAGCGAGACCAAGGGGTCGCCGTCAACGGCGGAGGTCGCGATCGCGACATAGACATCTTCGCCGAGAAGTCGACCCGGGGTCATATAAAGGGACAACGGAGAAGGCGTGCGCGGGGGTCGGCGCCGTCGTAGGTCGAAAAATGCGGGAGTTGGAAAACCACTACCCGGGGTCCGTCTCGGGACATTGAGTAGATGGTACT
>NW_020222664.1:0-3722 GCF_003070985.1 Temnothorax curvispinosus
GCATTGTGCTGATGTCTGGTCGGTGCATGCTAGAAAACGATATGTGATATATTGTTTTAATAATATGTTTTAATAAATGTTTAACTTTTTTTAGTTTTATCTCATCACGCACGCATACACAACGTGCGTCGGAAATGTTCCTGATGGACATAACATTCGTTAATTTTATTTTTTCTTAATAGAAATGTGATTTTGTTTTAGTTTGTTTCAGTTTTTTAAGTTTTTACGATTTTCTGGATTACAGCATGTGATATTTATTAAATGACAAAATATATGTATTATGAATGTGATACTAGATTATTAGAGTATTAGGTTAGTAATACAATTTGTGATAACAGAATATATTTATTTCTTTTATTTCACTAAATTATATTAATTTTTGTTTAATTTTTTAAAAATATTTTTGATTTTAAAAATGTGCAATATTTTTGTTATACAGATACTGGTAAGGTTTTTGGCAGTTTTCCTTACCCTTGCAATAAATGTTGGTATTTGAAGAGATTTCTGCCTAATAAAATAATGTTTCATTACACAAAATTTTGTGTTTATTTATTAAATTATTTAACACCTATTTTCCTTTAATTCTTATATTCTAATATTGCATATATCATTTTATGTTTAATACGTTAAAATAATAGTACATTTTTTATATTAGTTAAACAATAATAAAAAACTTGCACATTGCTTTCTCATAGTTTTGAAGTGTGCAAGTAAAAACCTGTAATTGAGCCTGAAGCCTGTTTTTTTATGCATAATTATTAGTAGATATTTATTAATTTGGCTTCCTCATACAGGAAGCAATGTGCAAGTTTCTACTTGCGCACTTAAAAACTATAAGGAAGCAATGTGCAAGTTTCTAATTGCTCACTTTAAACAAGTTTCTACTTGCATACTTAAAAACTATGACGAAGCAATGTACAAGTTTCTACTTGCACGTTTAACAACTATGAGGAAACAATGTGCAAGTTTCTACTATTGAAATTCTAAAACAAAACATTTTTTAAACGTACTTACTAGCTTGCATTTTTTGCTTATAAACTCAAAATAATAATAAAAAAGAGGTTTTTTCAAATAGTTAATTATGTTTTTATTGGTTACAATTTATGAAATTCAAAATGTAATATTTTTCAGAATAAAAAATAACATTACAAAAGTGAATAAATGCGATACAAAATATGAAAGTAGGTAAATAGTTTATATTGTTTCTTTACATAATGTTTAAATTTAAATGTTTAAATCTTTATATTTTAAATTTTTTTAAAATTCTTCGAGTTCATTTTCTACTAAAATCGTAGGAGAACAATTGGAGTAGTTGTCGCCGTTGCATCCTGAGCAAGCTGGTGAACAGAATATAATTCCGTTTTCCTGCATCCGCAATTTCCTCCACATCCTGATTTGCATTTGCAAAGGCATGTAGAAAAATCACGTGTTGTTTACACATTGGCATTTTATCGAGACTCAGGATGTGGAGGAAATTGCGGATGCAGAAAAAC
The DNA here is from genome assembly GCF_003070985.1 of Temnothorax curvispinosus. Lineage (NCBI taxonomy): Eukaryota > Metazoa > Arthropoda > Insecta > Hymenoptera > Formicidae > Temnothorax > Temnothorax curvispinosus. The sequence continues at coordinate 1,494 of NW_020222664.1, forward strand.
GGAATTATAGCGGCGTGGACCGTACGGCGGGGCTTTGCGTTAAGTTTCAAGTAAGTAGTTCGACGCGAACTACTTATTTTGCGTGTATCGTTTATTCGGTGAGAAATCCGTATTTTGCGTGTATCGTGTATTCTGCGACGAATACTTATTTGGCGTGTATCGTTTATTCGGCGAGAAATCCTTATTTTGCGTGTATCGTTTATTCTGCAAGGAATACTTATTTTGCGTGTATCGTTTATTCTGCGAGAAAGACGTATTTTGCGTACATTGGTTCTCCTGCGGGAAGTACGGATTCTGCGAGTACCGTTCATTTCACAAAAAACTCTCCGTTCGCGTGCATTATTCCGTGTGTGATCCCTATCCCTTCTCGCGAGTAATCGGCATTTTGCGAGACCTAGTTCGACGGGTATTCTTTATTTTTGCGAGCCATGGGCATTTAGCGTGTTCGTCCTTTGCGAGAGATATTTTGGGGGCGAGTCTTGTTCACCTTGCGAGGAAGATTTATGTTGCGTGTATTAGTCGTTCGGCAGGCCCTATTCATTTTGCGAGTACTACTCCGGCTGCGAGAATTGATTATTGCGCGAGTATTATTCCTTGGGCGTGCGATTTCTAGTAGCACGTAGCGTTCTTTGGCGCGTAGTCTCTCTTCGTGGCTATGAAGTAGAGTCATCCTAAGTAATTGTTTCATATTTGGTGTGACGTGGTGGATGTGGTCCTAATGATGGATTTCAGGATCGGGGCATATTTGGCCCTAAGATAGAAACTGATGGAACACATAACGTCACATTTATTTTATTTCAAGAGGGTACAAAGAAGCGTAAATTCGAGAGTTATTTGTTTTGGGGCGGAGAACGCCGTCGGATAATAGTTTGGGCAGCCCTCGGTAGAATAGCACGTGATCGAGACGTGTACGGGAGAGCGCGGCGAGCCAGAGAAGCCAGGGCACGCTGCGTAGCAAGCGTGTTCCGTACGTGACCACCGCATAATAAATATTGTCCCGCATTCCGCGTCTCTAGTCCTAACGCAAACCGGTGGAAGATTCTCGGGGATTATAACACCCGAGCCTTGAACTTGATATTGCCTTGTCTTATTATACAATATATTCTCGCTTTTCTTCTTTTATCGCCTCCGAGTTATTTTTGTGTGTGCCTCGCCTAACCACTGTCAACGTCTCATAAAGTTGTGCGGTCTTTGAGCCCCGACCCTCTACCGCTGATTGAGCAGCCGTCGCGAGCGACAGAAGCAAAGTATCCGAGTTGTAGTATTGAGAGTATTTGGAGCACCTTTAAATCTTGAGAAGATTTCGAGTTCTTTGTTAACGTTCGCGTATTTCGAGTCAAGTTGTGGCCTTCTCCACACCTGGCGCCCAACATTTTTGGAGGTTGTATTTTGCTCTGCTACTCGCTCGACATATTTGTGACGCGGTATATCGGTGCGGTCGCGCATAACCGCCTCGCGGCCGCAGAAAATAGCGTCGCACCGGGTACCCGGATATTGAACAACGTCGCACATTCCGGGTATTGACATAAGGGTTAAAGTCATCTCAGGCTCGGGGCATCTTCACCATTTCGGATTATGGCGGAAGACGCGGAATGCGAGATGATATTTACCTCGCGGGGGTCACACATTGAACACGTGAATTCGGTGTACACCGGTGACTTGAATAAATATTATCCACCGAAAGTGAAAGTTCACCAGGAACGATTATCCGCGGTACACACCACGCGCCAGAGATGATCGGCCAACTACAAGACGCGAGAGGATCGGTTATCCTCAATATATAACGCGCGCAATGGAATAGATAACGCCCGAATACGATACACGCAATAAAATTTACGCAAATGAAAAATACACGCAATGACCGATTATCCGCAAAAGAATATACGCATCACTGAGAAAAAAAATAGTTGGAATAACTATAATCTCACTATATTTTATAGTCAATTTTGGCATCAACCATATATTTATAGTTTAGTTAAACATACAAAATATAGTAAAATGGACACAGATTTATAGTCAGCCTTACTATGACATGAATTAGTCTAACCATATGAAATGGTTATTATAAATCAAAATTAAATTTTCGTGTAGCTAACCATACTATAAAATATAGTTACATGAAACACAGTTGATAGTACAATGAAACATACTATATAGTAATAAACTGTATTAATAGGTATAGTGTGTGAGAAAGCGCGCGAGTCGCAATTGTCTCGAGATGTCAATTGC
>NW_020222665.1:0-1056 GCF_003070985.1 Temnothorax curvispinosus
AGGCGATTCATGACGCACTAGAGAAGATCGGGTTCATCCAGGGTAATACGGATCCGTGCATGTATTCAGCGAAGCTGAGCAACAAGTGGTGCTTTATACTCACTTACGTGGATGATGTGGTCATTGCAAGTAAGGAGCTTCAAGTGATCGAATCAGTGAAGAAAGCGCTTTCTTCGGAATTCGAGATGCAGGACCTTGGCGAGATCCAGTACTATTTGGGATTGGAGATTGATAAGAATCCGGAAGGATATTATCAAATCTGTCAGACAAACTACATTCATCAAGTGGCATCATTGTTTGGGTTAAATGAAGCCAAAGCATCAAACGTACCAATTGAACAAACTACGACAAACAGGACGAAACAGAGGTTTTACTCAACAACACAAACTATCAACGTCTGATTGGGTGTCTGCTCTACATTTTGGTGTGCACTCGACCGGACATATCAGCGAGCGTGTCAATCCTGGCACAAAAGGTCAGTAGACCAACTCAACGTGACTGGAACGAATTAAAGCGAGTTGTCAAATATCTGGTTGGCAGTTCCAAATTGAAGCTGACATTGGGTAAGGCAGCAAACAAGGAATTTGTTTTCGGCTACGCAGATGCAAATTGGGCTGAAAGCAAGGCAGACTGGAAATCAAACAGTGGCTACATATTTCTGGTAAATGGTGGAGTCGTGAGCTGTCGGAAGCAGACATGTGTGGCTCTATCAACAACCGAGGCGGAATTCGTTGCTCTGTCCAGCGCTTGTCAAGAAGCTTTATGGCTACATCGAATTTTAGATGACGTGAAGCATCCAGTTGGCGGAGCAATCACTATATACGAGGACAACCAGAGCTGCCTCAAACTCATTGAGAAAGAGAAACTGTCAAACCGCACTAAACATATCGATACTAGGTATCATTTTGTGAAGGACTTCGTCAGCAAAGGGGACGTGCAATGCAAGTACTGTCCAACAAAGGCTATGCTGGCGGATCTACTTACAAAGCCACTACCAGCACATCGGTTCAAGACATTACGAGAAGATTGCGGTCTTGTGTGATTGAGGAGGAGTGT
>NW_020222666.1:0-1152 GCF_003070985.1 Temnothorax curvispinosus
TATTAAACATCTGGCAGAATAATAATCTTTATAGTGCTGATAAAAATATGCCATTTATCTTCTACTATTCCTTGCATCTTCTTTATCAATCCATCGTAAATAGATTCAGATCGGGTTTCTTGTTAAAATTGGTCGAGTTCAATTCTAAATACTCGCCCATTGATGTCTCAAATATAATCTGCCAATATACATTTATATATATTTAATTGATTATATATAGAATTAATGCAAAAAAGAAAAGATAAGCTGACATTTTTATATTCATACAGGATTGAAAGAAATATCTTTACTCACATCCTGGAATGCTTCTAGTAAATCGACATCCTCACCTATATCATTATATCGATATCAACATGATTTTCCTCGGCGAACAAGCAATCGGTCTATGATATCATCTATCATAAAAAGATACGCTTGTATCAGTATAGTAATAAATGTCTCAATGTTATAATATATAATAATAATAATATAAAATATATAATGGTAGGATTTATACTCTAGCTGATTTAAATAAATATTACAATTAAATTAAAATGGGAAGGGAAAGAAAGAGAAAGAAAGAACAAATTTACGCACCAGTAAATTCACATTACACTAATAACCTCTTGACAGTCAAAATATTTACTCTCCACAATAAATTTGATTGATCTTGAATCTCAGCAATTCATTAGCAGCGTAAAACCGCTAACTAAAAATAAAATATAACACAAAGTATCATTTCAAAAATATTAATAAGAATAAAAATAGTAATAAGAACATTTCATAAAACTTATCTGAAATAAACTTGAAAGCTGATATTATTTTCTCTTTTCCAAAAGGAAAAGAAGTAGACTTATCTTCTTTAATCATAGAAGAAAAATCAACATTATTATTTATATATAATATAAATAATTCATATACTTCTTCATACACTTATTAACCTCTCGACTCACGTTTGTCAAAATACCACAGATCTGTGAAAATACTCATTCTCCGCGATGTTAGCTGTAATCGCCGCGAGAAAACCAATCAAAATCGCGGAAAAGAGCCAACAAAGCAATTCGAGACTTTCGAGAAGACTTCGAGAGATGCGAGTATCGATTTAACATGCCTTTTTTTAGAAAGGATTGAGAACACACTGATTAACATCCAGTAAGGTTGGCATAGAAAGAA
>NW_020222667.1:0-11824 GCF_003070985.1 Temnothorax curvispinosus
AGTGATATTCTCCCTCTCGCTCGGAACGGCCGAGCGCTGCCGACACACCGATAGACCGAGCGTCATTTGTGTGCGTAGTGGAGGGGAAATTCGCGTGCGTGCCGGGGCTCGAAATCGCAGCACTGCCTACCGTCCAAATCCTAGGGCGACACACAAAACGGGGTCCAGAGTTCTGAGCCCCGACCGAGAGTTCTCAGGTATCCCCGAACTCCGACCTATTTACCCCCGACGGCTAAGCGGGATCGAGCGTGCTCGGCCTCGCAACGAGGGTTCTCGCTACCGTAGCCCCAGGACTCCGCAATCCTCCGCTATACATATCGCGTTCCCGCCCGCGTTCTAATACCGCGCTGAGTGCACATGCACTACTGTAAAATACTGCGCCCGCCTTATATTGTAATCCCGCGTTCAGTATTCCGTGCTGAGTGCACATGCACTACTGTAAAATACCGCGACCGCCTAATATTGTAATCCCGCGTTCAGTATTTCGCGCCGAGTGCACATCCACTACTGTAAAATACCGCGTCCGCCTAATATTGTAATCCCGCTTTCAGTACCCCGCGCCGAGTGCACACGCACTGTTGTAACATACCGCGTTCACCTAGTGTTGTAGTGTTGTAGTGTTGCACTGCCCCTTCGCTGTACATATCGCGTCCCGCCTTTTGTTTGTGTTACACCGCATCTCGCGGCTGACCATGTCCGTCGGTAGTATACCGAAGACCGCCTTGCGTTATTTTCTGTAATTGTCGAATTAAATAAATTCCAGTACCTATTACATACGCATTACCATACTAATTATTGTCTCTGGGCCATCTATCGAACCCCTGATCCCTAGTCCGCGTTCGATACAAAAGATAGGCCGTTACACAGTTTGCGAGAGAATGTATCATAGAATAGACAAATTCGAGGTAGATGCCAGGGTGGACTCAGATCACATGCCTGTCTGTGCGACAATTGAGGATAAAGAAAGGAGAGAGGAAGAAGAAGAAGAGGTGACTAACGCAGACGACGTAGAGTCTACAGAAGGAAGATGGAAGATCCGTTGGGATAAGGAGGCAATAAGGAGATATAAGGAGAAAACGAACAAGAATATATTTGTGGAGACACAGCGAGAAGAAACTATAGAGGAAAAATGGACAAATCTTAAAAAGATGGTACATGAGGCTATGGTAAAGAAAAGGGTAAATACAACGAGGAGAGAGATAGGCCACAAAGATTGGTGGAACAAGGAATGTACAAGGAAGAAAAGGAGCGTGAAAAGATTTTATAAGAAATGGAGAGTGTGAAAACTAGATAGAAGAAGATATCTGGAAAAAAAAATAAACCTGAAGACCCTACTCGAACAGAAGAGGAAGGAGAAGAGAGTAATGGAAGAAAAAAAAACTAAATAATATAAAAAACGGAGCTGAAGTATGGAAATTTATAAACAAAAAAAGAAGGAAAAAGGTAAGGAAAATAAATAACATCGGAGGAAATGAGTGGACAAATTATTTCAAGGAGCTATTGGAATATACGGATAAGGAGAAGATACAACTGAACAGAAAAGGAATAAGTGAAGAAAGAGAAGAAGCCGAACAGCCAAAACTACAGTTGAACGAGAAAGAAATAGAAAAGGCTATCTGTTTCAAACTCGAAGGACCAGACACTCATCCGTGTCAGAAGCTAGACTAGCTTCAATGCGGTGCGGGTTAGGGAGGTTCGCGCTCCGTTTAGGTGCGGTAGGATCGTATTATAGGATCGCGGAACGGGCAAGTTCAATCAGTTTGATTCTTGTTATTTGTACTGTGAGAAGTCTTTATTTGCTGCGGTGTCACAAACATGGTTCACGCGAACACCACATGGCTAGCACTTGTTATGCGAATGGCCGTGTCAAACGGTGATACGGCAGATTTACACCAACATGGCCGATCACGGCGCACGGCGCACGAGGCGCTTACAGAAATGATCGCGGAATGTCTCGCACGCGGTAGAATGGCCGACCGCGGCAGATTACGCGCACAACGTAGTATCTGAGTTTCTCTCGCGAGGGAGGACGGCCGATACGCAGATCACTCGCACTCGCACGATTGTACTTAAACTCTCGCGAAGGGTGACGGCCGAGCGCGGCGCAGATCATTCGCAACTCGCGAGATTACACTTAAACTCTCCCGAAGGGTGACGGCCGAGCGCGGCGCAGACCACTCGCAATCGGCGAGATTACACTTGAACCATGAACTTTCACGAGGGGTGACGGCTGAACGCAGCGCAGATCACTCGCGACCCGCGATGTTGCACTTGTCTCTCGCGAGGGATGACGGCCGTGCGCGACGCAGATTATTTGCAGCTCGCGAGATAGAACGATTCTCGCGAGGGGTGACGGCTGAAGGTAGCGCAGGTCACTCGTCACTCGCGAGACTGAATACGGCCGAACCCGGCGCTTAATTTTCAACGGAGAGCACATAGATGCGTCTCAAAACGTACCGTCCGGTGCGGGACGACGAATAAGCTGAGTCGACGCGGTGAACCACGATATCGTGCGACGAGCGGGTGCCTTTTACGACACGCGGGATAGCAGGTGGACATCTTGCAGCGACGCGAGCGGAGAATCTTGTCGCGGTACGAGCGTGGATCTCGTGTCAACGCGAGCAAAAATCTTGTCGCGGCACGAGCTGAGATCCTGTCGGCGCGAGCGGAGATCTTGTCGCGGAGCTGGCGAAGATCTTGTCGCGTGGCCCGCCACCCGGTTCGACGTTTTCGGTTTCGCGGATATAGACACGTGTGGTTCACCGGCCGGCTACAGACGTACTCTACTGCGCTTCCGGCGGCGCCGCGACGCGAGGATGAAGAACCATGCCAATCGATTTTGATAGATATGCGGGTCGATGTGCGAACGCTCGCGAAATGTGATTGGTCGCGCAGCGCTCCTGGAATCGCGCATGTGGCCGATAAAAACGGGATCGCGGTAGCGCTTCCTTATCCGTCGCGAAGGGCCCGCCGTGCGCGTAAACTCGCCCAATCCGGAACACTATCAAAAGGATGAAGAGAAATAAGGCCACAGGTATCGATGGAATACCAATGGAAGCCTGAATGTATGAAGGCGACTCAGTTAAGAGGAAGTTGGTAGACCTGCTGAAACACATATGGGGAGGAGAGCTACCTGAAGACTGGAAAACGTCAATCATAGTCCCGTTACACAAAAGGGGAAATGAGGAAAAGGTAGAAAATTACAGAGTAATCTCGCTTCTATGCTTTGCGTATAAGATATATGCGAAGGTTCTCAGATGCCGTCTGGAGAGGGAGGTGGATTTGAAGGATCTGCTTTAAGAGAGCCAGGCGGGTTTCAGAGGTGGGAGGGCAACGGTGGATAACATCTTTGTCCTGGATCACCTGGTCCAAAGAGTAGATAAGGAGGGAAAGAAAGACAAATTGTATGCCTTATTTGTAGACTTAAAAGCGGTATTTGACAAGGTGGAAAGAGAGCAGTTATGGAAGATAGGGAGAAGGAAATAGATGAAGAACTTATAAGGAGAATAGAAGCAATATATGATGTGACTGAAATTGCAATAAGAACAAAAGAGGGCCTGACGGAGAAATTCAGGATAACAAAAGGAGTCAGACAGGGTTGTGTAATGAGTCCACTCCTATTTAATTTGTATATAGCGGACATTAGAAAAGAGCTAGAGGAAAGAAAGATAGGAGGCGTAAAGTTAGGAAACAATAGAGTATGGTCGCTAGAATATGCGGATGATATAGTGTTCGTAGCAAAGAATAGAACAGCAATGTTAGACATGATGGACACAATAAAGAGGTTTCTAAAACGGAGAAAAATGATATTATGTATCAATAAAACAAAGATGTTAGTGTTTAACAAAGAAAGTAGGGAGAAGAAAGAGAAATGAAAATGGAGAGAAAAGGAGATAGAAGAGGTTAGGATTTTTAAATATTTAGGTTTTGTGTTTAATAATAGAGGGAATTGCAAAGATCACATTAAGGAATTAGCTAGGAAAGGTAGGATTGCGGTAAATAGGACGTGGGGTCTAGGAGAACGGATCTGTAAAGATAATTTCATACGGAGAGGGAGTTTGTTTAATTACCTAGTCCAGAGTGTGATGTCGTATGAGATGGAAATTTGAGGATGGGAAGAAAAAAAGACTTGGAAAAAATTATGCTAGATTACGCAAGATGGGTTTTCGATTTAAAGTTCTGTACCCCAAGATACCTAATGTCAACGGAACTGGGGTTGAGAAAGCTTAGAATAGGATGGGGTGGAAGGGCAATGGAATATGAGGAAAAGATTAGGGAAATGGATGAGAGCAGATGGGTCAAGAAATGTTGGATAGAGAAAGAGAAAAACAAATGGAAAGACAGATATGGTAGAAAGAGAGAAAAGTACTGTTGTGATGGAACCAAGAATATTAGATGAGACTTTATTATACATCGTCTTTATTCTCGACTTCTGTACATTTTGGTCGCCATAACAGATCTGGCTAACAACCGACAGAATCCGGAATCGGTAGTGCCACCCTTAAGCTCTGGCGTAACGCCATCTATTCACTAGGGGAATCGAGTATAAAATTTGCGCGGCTTATATAAACTAAAAATCACAATAATTCTCCCACGCTAAAAGGAAAATAGTAAGAAAATAAGTAATTAATTGAACGAAATTATCGCAATAAAAAAAACATTAATTGAACGACTTATTTACTCAGAACGTAATCACGCAAATGTGAAGGTAATCGATGCGGTCGTTGTGATCGCCTAATTGGTGGAGGATCCGGTATCGTTCTTGTTTGGTCTTCCGGTGTGTTTCCAGGGGTATCTTCGCGTGGTGTAGTCTTTGGAGCATTCCCCGGAAATTCCATGTAGTGACCCAAATCGTTAGACAAGCTTCTTTCTGGATTTACTTCTTCTCCTCCTTTGGTGTCAGGTGCAAATCTGACTACCTTTTTCTTAACTTCAATACTACGTAGCTGGTCAATATGTCTCTTGAAAATATACCCATTATCAAGCTTGATAAGGTAATGGAGCTGCCCAAACTTTTTGATTATTGTACCAAACTTCCATGCAGGTTTTAAGTTCGTGTAGTATCGTGCCTGTACCCTCTCTCCCACTGATAAGCTGCGGGTACCAGGAATTTTCTAATGGTTCATGACATTCTTGAGTGGTTTGAGGGCATCTAATTTAATACGAATAGTACGATGGAGATAAAGTTCTGCTGGAGATTTCCCGCATGCAAGTGGCGTGGCTCTGTATCTAAACAGAATTTCCCGGACTTTTTGATTTATTGTAAGAGGTTCATCTCGCATTGATTTAAGGCGCTGCTTCAGTGTCTGGACGTTCCTTTCGGCGAGTCCGTTTGTGGCAGGATGTCCTGGGGCTATTAGCTTCTGGAAGATACCACATTCTTGGCAAAATTGTTTGAATGTTTCACTGACGAATATTGTTGCGTTATCAGAAACCATAACTTTAGGAAACCCATGGATTGAGAAAATGTCTTTCAATAGTTCGATGGTCTTCCCTGATGTTGGGGCATCTTTGACGATTTGAATTTCCGCCCACCTGGAACGAGCATCTATTACAATTAAAAAATAATTATTTTCGAATGGACCTGCGTAATCTATATGAATACGATCCCAATTAAATGTCGGTTTTTCCCAATGGTGTAACGGAGCTTTCGCAGGGCTGGTTCTTATTTCTGCACAATTTTGACAGGATTTCACTATCTATTCGATGTCCCGATCAATTCCTTTCCAAATACAGTAGCGCCGTGCAAGTTGTTTCATCTTTGTAATACCAACATGCGTTTTGTGTAATTCTTCGAGAACTGTTGGCTGTAGTGCTTTAGGAATGACTACCCGTTGACCCTTAAATAATATTCCTGCTTCAAGTGTATATTCGCATGTGTCAGTAGGTTCCTTATTAAGTAAGTCTTTCTTGATTTCTGAGAGGGCTTCATCCTTGTCTGTTTCTTGAGCAATATTTTTAGCAGTAATTTTTTCAGATGAAATTTCAAAAATAGTTGCATAGCACAGTTGGTAAACTTCTTCATTTGATGGCAATATCAGTCGAATAATACTGTCGATCTACTGGAGCTCTGGATAAACAATCTACGTTGACATTTTCAGATCCTTTTTTATATTCAACTTCGTAATCGAATCCTGATAGAAATGATGCATAACGTAGCAATCGAGCTGAAGTCATCGCTGGTAGTTTGTTATTCTGATGGAAAATTCTAGTGAGGGGTCGATTATCAGTCACCAGTTTGAACTTTCGGCCAAACACGTACATGAAGAAATGGTTGACTGCAAACACGATTGCAAGAGCTTCGCGGTCAAGTTGGTTATAGTTCCTTTCCGCTGGTGTTAACGATTTAGATGCAAATGCAATCGGTTTTTCAATGCCATTGATAATGTGTGACAGAACTCCCGCGATGCCTGTAGGGCTAGCATCACATGTTACAACTAATGGAAGCTCTGGATTATACGGCGTTAATACTCGGTCATTTAAGAGTTCATTCTTAAGTTTCAGCCATGCATTTTTACAAGCATTTGTCCATCTAAATTTTGAATCCTTTTGTAGTAATTTCCTTAATGGATGTGTAATTGTTGATACATCTGGAATAAATCTTGAATAGTACGTGACCATACCTAGGAAACAGCGAATTCCATCAATGTTGGATGGTCTTGGCATGTTGACGATGGCTTCGACTTTCTTCGGAGACTTTAAAATTTTGTTAAACCCAATGGTATGTCCAAGGTATTCGATTTCTTGTTGGAAAAATGAACATTTTTGTCGATTAAGATGTAAGTCATATTTCTTTAGGCGTTGTAGACAGGCATATAAGTTTTGTTGACATTCTTCTTTGGTGGCTCCATGGACAATAACGTCATCGAAATATCTCTTCGTTTTTTTGAGGCCGGCCAGAACTTGTTCCATAAATTGATCGAATTCCGCGGGGGCCGTTTTGATGCCAAATGAGAGTCTGTTCATCTTATACGTGCCCCGATGCGTCGTAATAGTCTGGATTTTGCTACTCTCTTTGTCGACCCGTAGATGCAGATAAGCTTTGTGTAAATCGAGACGACAAAAATAACGTGATCCTCGGAGGCTGTTGAATATTTCATCGGTTCGTTGAATCGGATGATTATTAGAAATTATTCTCTGGTTAACCCCAATTTTATAGTCTACGCATAAGCGAACGCCACCATCCGCCTTTGGAATGACTACCAGGGGTGATCCCCAATCGCTTAAAGCTACTTTTGTTATAATGCCAGCCGCTTCGAGATTGTCAAGTTTTTTCAACTTTTTCCCGTAATGCGTAGGGTACTTCTCTTGCCTTGTGGAAAACAGGTTTTATTCCTTCACGTAATTGGAGTGAAACTTTAAAATCTGGTACACAGCCTATCCTTTCTTCAAAAATTTCAGGAAATTGATTAATGATTTCTTCGATGTTGTTGATTGTTTGAATTTGAGGCCTATCGATGCTAGTTATCCCTACTTCTTTATCGATTTCCTGGAGATTGATACCTAGATGGCGAATCCACGTTCGTCCTAGAAGCGGTGACAGTTTATCCGGAACAATGTACATTTTCTCACGTGATACTTTATTTTTATATCGAACTTCGACTTCAATTTCTCCATCTGGAAGAAACACGTTCTGTGTATATGATCGAAAGGCAATATTTGATTTTTGAGGTTTAGTATTTAATTTAAGCTTTTCAAAATCTTTTTGCGGAAGTAACGTAAATCTTGCTCCGGAGTCGACTTCAAAAACCTGTGGACGTCCTTCAATAGCGACTGTGGCAAAATATTTCTTGGAATTACTGGGCTCTGTACGTTGGCTTCCGAAGATGTCGATAATATGGTTGATTCCATAGGTTGATACATCATTAGTTGATTCCGTATTATCTATAGCTTTATTTGTATTATTATTACTATTAAGGAGTGAACGTATACATACTTTAGAAAGATGACCGGTTTTATCACATGCAGTACATTTTAGAGATGCTTTTATTCGACAATTCCTTGCAATGTGATTATTGTTTTCACAGCGTAGACATAGTCCTTCAATGCCAAGTTGCCTGTAATCAATTTTTGATTTAGATCTGGGTCGATAATTCTTTTGCCTATAGGGACTCTTTGAATAGTTCCTTTGATTCGATGCTGCATTATCACGTCTAGACTTTCGCTGTTGCTTTGTTACTTTATTAACATCTTCAGCGCGGTTTGAATTTGAAAACGGTTGATTCTTTGCCAGTTCACGACTGTCGATTTTCGACGCTTCTAATGCAAGGGCTTTTTCTACGATATCTTTGAATGTAGGAGCATCAGATTGAAGCAACTGTTCACGGATGGCGTTATCCCTTATACCTCTGATAAATTGAGCACGTAGAAAAATTTCTGCAATCGAGATTCTACATTGACATGGTGAGACAAAGTCGCAGTCACCGATGTCTTGACGCAGAAGAGCTATATATTCAGCCAAGGATTGATTTTCATTTTGATAAATTGAAAGAAATCGATGCTGTGCAACCAAAATATTCTTCCTGGGACATAAATGCTTTTCTAGAACTTCTATTATGTTATTGTATTCTAGCATAGTAGGTGTTTGAGGTGCAACCAATGCTGCTAGTGTATTATAATGTGTAGCACCGATAGAATTAAGAAGCATTTTTGCACAGAGTACCTTATCTGTAGAAATACCTTTCATTTGTAAGTAATTTTTAAATCGTTGACGATAATACTTGAAGCTTTCTTTCTTGGCGTCGAAATTTTCAAATGCTGGTAGAATAGCGGCGTTGATTGCAGGTTGAATTGCTTGTTGTCGACTCCTTTCTTGTTGAGGCACTAATTGATTAATCAACTGCTGTTGGTTTTGATTCATTACGTTGATTATGTGTTGAAACTGTGTTGCGTCCATTTTGAGATCTGTTTTCTATTATCTTTATGTAGACGAATTGTTTTCCTCGTCGCCAATATTGTTGTGATGGAACTAAGAATATTAGATGAGACTTTATTATATATCGTCTTTATTCTCGATTTCTGTACATTTTGGTCGCCATAACAGATCTGGCTAACAACCGATAGAATCCGGAATTGGTAGTGCCACCCTTAAGCTCTGGCGTAACGCCATCTATTCACTAGGGGAATCGAGTATAAAATTTGCGCGGCTTATATAAATTAAAAATCACAATAAGTACTATAATATAAACGGGTGGGGGGTGGAAGCAATCGAGTCGTTAAGGAGAGAAGGGAGGAACTTAGGGGAAGAGATTAAATTAAGAGACTGGGAGATACAGAGGCAAGTGAAAGAGAATAATATAATAGAGTCAAAGTATAACAGGAAGTATAAAGAGTTAGAGAGAGACGGAAATAGACCAGAATATCTCAGGAGGGCAAACATAGATAAACAGATCGAAGGGGATAGTATCAGAGCCCTGATAAATGAGCTGGTAACCCAGAGATGTGGTAACATGGAATCGGAGAACATGTATTTGTGTGGAGAAGAGAAAAAAATGTGTCTGTTCTGCAAGGAAGGAAGGGATAATTTGAAGCCCTATGTGGAGGAGTGCAGCAGTATAAAGAACCGGTTTATAGAACTAGGGAGGGATAACAGGAAAAGAATAGATAGACTATGGAACGATAAACTATAGAATAGATAGACTATGGAACGATACAACCAAAAAAAAATATTAAGGAAATCATATAGGGATAGGAAAAAGATAGAAGCGGAGATGAGAAAAGATAGGCGAGAGCAGTAGTAAATAATGGCGAGGTTTAGCGTGAGGAATGATCCCGTCAAAATTGTTGTAATTGACGGGCAATGTGCGCATAGATGAGTGTGTTAAGGAACCTATTGTAAATCAAGTCCACTTCTTGGCAACAGCTAAAGTTAAATAAATAAATAAATATATATATATATACTTGCAATAATTTCTTGATTTGAGAACATTGTAATTTGTGGTGCTATTTTGTAGATATTTCTGCAAAAAAATAACTGACAGCAAGCATGTTCAAAAGCGGGACATAATAAGACATCTTTTAGGCGTCTTACAAAAAAAGATGGTTAAAAGATATCTAAAAGACGTCTTAAACGGTTTTAGACATGTGTGTATGTGGTGCTGGGTAAGGTTTTTTTTATAATGACTCGCTTTTTATTTTACAGATAAATTAGAATAAAGAAGTTTTTTTTTTGTAATCAACATAATTTAACAAAAAATATGCTGCAACGTCGAAAACAATGTCAAATACAATATATATAAAGTAACTGTGTGTTCAAAAATAATTTGTGAGACTAATGTTTGTTATATATTGTACCATTAAAACCAATTAAATGTACTATAAAAATATATGTTTATTATGTATCAAAATATTTTCGAATTGACGTTTTTTTTAACCATTATTTCTTACTAAAATATACTAAGAAAATGCTATAATTGGAATAAAAGTTTGTAAATTTGGAATTTTATGTGTAGTCCAATTGATGTTTTTACAAGAAAATTCAAAAATTTACAAAATCGTTTTAATTGTAGAATTTCCTTGTATACTGTACTTATTTAGGTATAAAAATACATAGAACATCGTTAATGATAGTAGTTTGACGTAGTTTTATCCCGTAATTTATAGATCAAGTTGTAGTAATATAACTACAAGTTTTGACAAAAACTACGAAAAATCTACACAAGTGTTTTAATGCTAGTATTTCTTTGTAGTCTGCTGTACTCAAATAGATATAAAAATGTGTAGTAGAACATCAGTATTAGCTGTAGTTTGGCGTAGTTTTACCGAAAAATTTATAAATCAAGATGCACTAAAAAAAATACAAAAATTTACAAAAGTCTTCCAATTCTAGCATTTTCATGTAGGATGTTGTAGTACTTCTTAAATTCATGTAGAATTTAATAGATTCTGGCAATTATATTTTATAGTTTTTTGTAGTACACTTTTATTTTTTTTTAAATTTTGTAGAAATATTTCCGCCAGGGTATCACGTTACCTAATCTAACATAAACGTAGTAAATTTCGCAGTTCAGTTAGAAATATTTTGTACCACAACATCTGCGTTGCTTTCTTGCTGAACAACATCAAATATATATTAAAATGCATAAGTAGTCTAAATTTGTCTGAAAATAGATTTATATTTGTAAATTTTTATATGTATTGTCGGTGCTTTATATAGGGTATCTCTAAAGTCTGACCCAGCGCCCTGGATCTCGAAAATGGCTTTAGATATGGAAAAATGTTTCTGATAAAAATTGTAGGATATAAAGGGTGACAGATGATGAAGAATATGGATTTGACCTCGAATGACCTTTTCAAGGCCTTGTGTGAGGAGGCCCATGGTAGATATCTCAAGTTCCCGGGGCCTCCTCACAAAACGCCGCGAAGAACATCCGGGGGGGTTTTAGTGGGTTGGAGTCCCACATAACCGCCCTCCCTGCCCCGGGGGAGGGGGTATCCGTGCGGATTTCTCCCCCGTTAACAAAAAAAAGGCCAAGACATTGTGATCAAAGTTTTTTTAAATTAAACCCTCATTTTTTATTACATATTCTTGTAATTCTTGTCAAGACGTTTTCAAAACACTATAATGAAGCCCTCTTTCATTAAGGACTTCCTGAGATATATTTTAAATTTTGTTATGCTACTATTAATATAAAATATGAAATATCTCGTAAAATATTCATTATTCGATGACTTCACCTTAATATTTTTTTACATAAAATAATGAAAAGAATCGAATAATAATTATGGCGGTAGGCCAAAATTCGTGCGAGATGGCGATGTTCGTTAGAGATATTTGGGGGCCCTGAGAAGGGCCGTTTGTGTTATGTGGCCCTAAAAAGGGCCG
>NW_020222668.1:0-3177 GCF_003070985.1 Temnothorax curvispinosus
ACCAGGTCTTTGTAATAGACTGGGAAAACTAATTTCTTCAGCAGAAATCTCTCGATCTCCGATCTTCCCAGCAAAAACCTCCACAAAAAAATCCCAAGAAAAATTATCCCCAAGACATTCGGGAATTTCTTTCCGAGAAGCAACTTCCCCAACAGGAACCTCTGACTCTCCGTTCTCTTTAGCACAAACTCCTTCAATACTTTTGGTCGCGACAAATCCGTTGTACGGCTGCGAGTTACTCGCTTCGTTAAGACGCGAACCTGCGTATCGCTTAAACATAATGTATTATAAGCTTTCGCGACACTTTAACCTAATAATAAATTTAAAAGCTGAAGGTACGAGTACTACGTTAGCACGGGGAACAGTATCGCTTAAAAACGAAAATATCAACGTAGATGCAATGAACAACCATAGCAAAAAAGATCACTTCGCATTTGTGTTCTACGATTTTGAAACGCGATAAGACGAGACGCTCGAAAATACCGAGAATGTTAAAATTCACGTACCGACTCTCTGCGTCGCGCAGCAGATTTGCGAAACGTGCGCCGTAATAGACGACATGTCGGTGTGATGCCGTTGGTGCGGAATGCGCGAATTTATATTTCGTCGTGATCCGGTAAAAGAGTTCGTCGATTATGCAACGCGAACAACAAAATGTTTCAAAAAGATTATTTGCATCGCACATAATGCGAAAGCGTTTGACGCGCAATTTATACTAAAATATTTAGTCGAGAATACGGAAACATTGGAAGAACCGCAAGAAATTTTAAACCGGACAAAAATTAAATGGTCCGTTACACCTCCGGAACAAGAAAAAACAGAAACAGATGAAGTACCGGATTATGAACCTCAAGTGTTGGGCGATGCGAGGTATAAGGATACTCCAATAGGTGTATGGTCTCTCCTTTTTACTGACGAAATGCTAAGTAAAATTGTCAAATATACTAACCCTGAGATTGCACGAAAACGAAAAAATGGTGCAAAATCAGATTTATCTGATTTGCCTGATATTAATCTCGAGGAATTAAAAGCCGTTATATATAGGAATTTTAAACTTTCGCGGATTACGAAGAAAATATCCTAATTCTGTAGTATCATGGAGATTATATCCCGATTGGAAAAACGAACCTACTAGCACTTTAACTTCAACGGCAACGGCTATGGCTCCCTCTGCAGAAAGTCAGCAACTTCCTCCAGATTTTTTGTCTCTTTAATCACAAACGGGAAATGAAACAAGGCGAGCGATTATATCGCTCAATTTCAAAACACCGTTTTCGCTTTTTATTATCATGTTTACAGTTCGGTGATATGAATACATGGCTACATGATGATTTAGCATCAATTCGTGACCTTTGGAATTTATTTGTATCGAATTGTCAAAAGTATTATTCGCCGGGTAATGTAACAATAGGCGAACAGTTTCTGAGTTTTCACGATGAATCGTCGGTTTTCTTCTCTTCTCGTCATCCTTTTTATTATTGTATACTAATAAAAGAACAAAAACCGGAGGATTCAAAATTATTACAATGAATTACTCAATAACAAGTTATATGGTAAATGCTATACCTAGATGTAAAAAAGTCGATATAGGAACTTATGTTTATAAATTATCAGAACCTATTCATCGTTACAGTCGCAGAAATATTACTTGTGATAATCAGTTCATCTCTGTGCTTCTAATGCAAAACATGAAAAAGGACTTTTCACTTACAATTACTATAGTTAAACAGTCCCTAAGAGAAATACCGCAAAATATGTTAAACTTTACTACGTCTAATAAGTCATATTTTCTCTATAAGAATAATATGACATTACTTTTATATTCGAAACAAAATAAAAGAATTTTAGTATTGTCTTCTTTACACAAACGAGAAAACATAGTTGCTGATGGAGAAGAACCAACCATCATAAAATTTTATAATTTGACTAAAGGAGGCACTGTGCACTGATACATTTAACCAAAAATGTTGAGAATACCGTACTGCACGAAGATGTACTGATTGGACGATACAAATTTTTTATACTATGTTAGACCAAAGCGTTATTAATTAAAATAGAATAGAACAAAGAGCAAATATTAAATTTTGTTTCAAACTGGACATAACAGTTAGCAAAACGCACGAAATGCTAGAGAAAATGTACGGTAGTGATTGTTTGGCTGATTATACCGTTCTTTACTGGTATAATTTAATTTGTAACGGTAAAGAGGATATCTCAGGCAATCCACCAGGGTCGTCAAAAACAAGTCGTTCCTCCGAAAACGTGTAAATTAAAGGTACTTTGGTGATTGAAAAGGTGATTCAATTTTCGTTAAATAAAATAATAGCAGCGCGGAGTGGCCCAGGAAAGAATTTGGATATTGAGATAGGCACACACAGTAGACGACGAAGAATAGGACAGGCTGGTAGGGAGACGTGAATAAAATGGGAGAACGCAGAGGAAGTGCAAGTCATTTGTACGAGCCGCCGAATATAAATACCAAAGACGAAGTTAAAAAATCAGCAGTAGAGGAGTGGACCCGGCATTGTGAGTGTCACATATCACCTCTGTGACATCATATCGGCGGAGGATCATGGAGAAGGTCGAGGACTATATATATGTATATATGTAACCCCCCCATGGAAGTAACATGCAACGACGCGACGCCTAGGACGTCGTCGAGGAATTTACCTATAAACTGTCCAAGATGCGTGGGAGATGTCTCGATGTCGAGTCAGGTCCAGAGAGGAGAGAGGAGAGGAGAGGTTATATATATTTATATACACATACAAACACACACACACACACACACACACATTACCAAGGAAATGTTACTGCCGATCTTACCGCGCGACGCGGAGGTAGTAGGCGCGGATATGTGTGTCGCAACCGCGCGCGCGATGGTGAATTACGCCCGTCAGAAATATATACTCCGATAAGCAATTATCCGTTCTGGACATAGAAACGTCCGAGTTGCCGAGTGATCAAGTCGAAAAATATGACAATGTTGTGTTATTCTACTGTTTGCATTAGTGTAACGATATGTAGCGTGCGCGCGCGCGCTTTCGAGAACATTTACAAGCTACTGCGACCAAATGGGAAAGCGCTTATGATGATCTTTAAAGGTGCTTGAAATCCTTCGATCGAACCACTATGTGTCCACAAGACTCATCGTGGAGCTCAATAGCATACATATAA
>NW_020222669.1:0-713 GCF_003070985.1 Temnothorax curvispinosus
GTTTTTAAAACAATAATTATAGTATTTTAACTTAAAATTCCTCGATGAAATTCCGCAGCTAGTGCGACACCATAGTAATATTTACTATAAAATTTTCTCCGTGTATGATTATATATCATCTTTCACGCAAATTTTTACAGACGGCGTTACTAGGAACGTGCACAACTTCATTTGAGGTTATAATTGGGTACAACATTCATCGCACGATACTGTTATACGTGCAAATCGGAAACGTACCTCGAGTCCAGCTCTTCTGCGATCAACGAAGTCGGGATCGAACGTGTCAGTCGTCACTTTCTGCCAAGCGTAGAGAACCTTCTGTTCCGGTGCAATGGTAACACGATGTAGGGATACGAAATCTCCAGATAAGAGCACGAAGCAATTCAAATTCAGTATATCGCCGGCACGATATACGGTGTTACTGCCGTTTCGCATTCGTATGTATTTGACCGGAAATGAATGTCCGGGAAAGAATCTATCATATGAAATCGTTTGTATTTCGTATGAAGACTTTTAAAGTGCAATTGAAAAGGTTTGTGAGTCATTCGTTTAATTGTAATTAATTAATTATTTTTATACCATGCATTTAGCCGAAATAGAGCCGAAGAGTTATGAAGTGTGATTAAAAAGGTTTGTGAGTCACCCAGATAATTTTAATTAAATATTTATAAACTCGGTAATTAGCCGAAATATAGATTTTTAGTTATTCATGT
>NW_020222669.1:723-1436 GCF_003070985.1 Temnothorax curvispinosus
GTTTTTAAAACAATAATTATAGTATTTTAACTTAAAATTCCTCGATGAAATTCCGCAGCTAGTGCGACACCATAGTAATATTTACTATAAAATTTTCTCCGTGTATGATTATATATCATCTTTCACGCAAATTTTTACAGACGGCGTTACTAGGAACGTGCACAACTTCATTTGAGGTTATAATTGGGTACAACATTCATCGCACGATACTGTTATACGTGCAAATCGGAAACGTACCTCGAGTCCAGCTCTTCTGCGATCAACGAAGTCGGGATCGAACGTGTCAGTCGTCACTTTCTGCCAAGCGTAGAGAACCTTCTGTTCCGGTGCAATGGTAACACGATGTAGGGATACGAAATCTCCAGATAAGAGCACGAAGCAATTCAAATTCAGTATATCGCCGGCACGATATACGGTGTTACTGCCGTTTCGCATTCGTATGTATTTGACCGGAAATGAATGTCCGGGAAAGAATCTATCATATGAAATCGTTTGTATTTCGTATGAAGACTTTTAAAGTGCAATTGAAAAGGTTTGTGAGTCATTCGTTTAATTGTAATTAATTAATTATTTTTATACCATGCATTTAGCCGAAATAGAGCCGAAGAGTTATGAAGTGTGATTAAAAAGGTTTGTGAGTCACCCAGATAATTTTAATTAAATATTTATAAACTCGGTAATTAGCCGAAATATAGATTTTTAGTTATTCATGT
>NW_020222670.1:0-12589 GCF_003070985.1 Temnothorax curvispinosus
AAAACGTTCTGGGGGTATAAAACGCAACAAATTCAAGCGGAGAAACTTGCGCTAGCAACGTCGTAATAGGATGTGGCAGTATAAACAGCTAGTTGTTTAAGGTATAGGATTCAATTGCCGTAATATGCTGCAGCGAGAATTATTGCGTAGAACGGATCCTCGAATGCACGTAGATTAATTCGGAGCACGAACTTGGGATGTGCGTACTATTCGACTTTAATCCGAGGAAAGTTCAACGTCGGCAAACGGCTTACGAGGCTTTACGGGAGACTTTCGCATGCGGAAGTAATGCTTGGATCGAATCTCATTTCCTTGTTCTGGTCATTATCTGCCTCGATAGTTGAGATAAAATTTCAGAAACTTCGCGAGATATCTTACAAGCGATAATCACTGTAAATGGAAAAAGCTATCTTTCCCAAAATGTAATTCAATTAACAACATTGTAGTAACGCGTAATTTCGTAAATTAACGCGTTCTGTATATAAATTAAAACATGAAACGTGTTTAATATTATATCGCAAATTATATAGGCAAATACATTCATGTAAATTATAAACATAATAACTTACAACTTTTTATGCGATCTGATACATGTTATACGTATATATCCATATATAAAATAAATTTTGTAAAATGGAACTGAATTTTAAAGCTCCACGTTCCCAAGAACGACGAGCTAATGCTCATTTTCTTTGCATCAAGAAGAACGAGGGCTTAATTGACTGTGACCGATTGGTTGATTCATTGATCGTGATTAATTCTTGTAATCTTGTTGCAAAGGACGTTGCACAATTCGCGGTGTTCACTCGCAGTTTCCTTTCCTTCGCATCTTACAAATGCAGATTCATCGTCTTGGGTGGCTTTTTGATCACGAACGATTAACCTCGTACAGGAGTACTCTTGTATTCTGACGAGCAATACTCCGGAGCAGTTGGAACAGCGCCAAGGCTCCTCCTGGACCGTCTCTCGTGCATGGCATGTTCGATAACAACTTTGCTGATTCCGCTGTTAGATAAGCGCCCCCCCCCTCTCTCTCTCTCTCTCTCTCTCTCTTTCTTTCTCTTTCTCTTTCTGTCTCGTGAGAGCCGGAATAATTTTGTTCGCCAAAGATTGAGTTGCACGTTGAATTTTCTTTTCCTCTATCACAAATATTTTGACTACTGCGTGTTCGCGAAAAGAAACCACGTTTAGATGCTCGGCCGCGACATTCGTGACGGAGAGAATGCACAAGTGGCGTTTCTTTAATCGTTTCTTAAGTGGAAGCCAGCGGAAAAAAATGTTTCGTGACTACAAGAAACCGTTCATTCCGCGAGCCGTTAAGAACGATACTTGATGTTTACGAAGGGTATTAAGTCTAATTTGGCTGTTGATTGTTTTTGCAGGTGACTCATTGCAGTGCACACCCCTGGATCGAGCATACAAAAGCAAAGTATTAGGACATTATCCAGACTCGGTACCATGGAATCCGTTCGACGAACACGCTGTCTGCATGGTACGTGTATCTGTTATGACAGCCAATTGTTGATTACAGTTATGTCGCGTGTTATAAGTTAGTAATGAATATAAATTTGTGTGTATTAATATAATTCATTTACTGTGCTACAATAGCTGAATTAATTTGTAACATTTATTTGTTAATATATATCAACAAGTTCATACATGTATTTGTCGCAAAAATAAATGAATCTAATTAATTAAATTAATAATAATTAAATGTAAAATAGAAAATTTACTCTATGTCACGTAAGAAGCTGTCAGACTCGAAGTGTTTTCAGTCGCGTTCTAATTAGATTCAGGAAACATTTGTGTCTCGCGCAGTCGAGGGGAGTAACTTATCGATTACATTGATAATAGCTTTGTCTGCCAAGCGGTTTGCGATTCCGTACGCAAAAGCACTCGGTGGAGCCGACCTTCCACTCCTTCGTCCTCACGAAAGAAGACGGTCACAGGACGTACGGGTTCAGCCTTGTTTTCTACGAGGAGTGCCGCAATCGCAAAATATGCGCCGCTATGCAAACGCTACAGGCGATGCACATCACGGAGCTCAGCAGCGGCCAAAACGGCACGCCTCCTACGTACGTTTGCTTTCCGTACAAATTCCGTTTCTAATCTTCTCCTATTTACTCGCGTATATATCTCTCTTTGTGTCAAATGTACAAAAATCTTTTTCAGTGTCAAATTTCTCGATAAATTGAAAATTCTTATTTGTCTTTCTAATTTTTATTGAGGCAAAGATTACTTATGCGAAATTGAAAGCTCAGAATTTGATAAACTAATTCGTCGTTTCGAATTTGGACAATCTTTAAAATGTAAAAATATCTGAAAAGTGCGTTTGACATGCACTACATAGACATACGTTAAATAAATCCCTTTGGCTTTCTATATTTCGGAACTTGTTAAACACGTTTCGCAATTTTTCAGTGCGAGGAAGGGTCAGGATGGACATAATACGAGATCGCTGCCACGTCATTTTAAATTGTCAGCCCATTCGCCCGGTGCTGCATTAGGATATTATGACTCTACCAAAGACAAGTTGCTAGTGACGAAATCAATATCCTTGCTATGCCAACAACCTTACCTCCACGCGGCAAAGACGTTCCTCACTAATCTCTATAAGTAAGATATTCCGCGAGTCTTATAAAGCTCCATTGAAACAAGCTGACACAGCACTCCATTCTTCTTATATAACTACATTTATGCTATGCTTCGTAAGAGCACTTACAAGTGATAATATTATATTAAAGCGCTGCATAAACGTTGTCTGTTAATGAACATAGAAGACGGGAATTTAATTTTTTTAAAGAATTTGTTAATTAATAGTTTTTTTTTAGTAATTTGCTTATCTTATCACCGTTAATTTTTAGACGGGCTTCTCAAATATTATGTTTAAGCTCGTTATTTTCAGCACAAAATTCTGCAAATTACTGACGCAATGCAAACATACAACAATATCTTTATTAAGTGCTATGGAAATATTTTTTACTGCATCCATGATTATTATAGTCAAATTAAAACGATTAAAACTTTTACAACATGTAATACTGCTAACTATGTTTTACCGATTATTTGAAACATTTGCACAATTTTTTCGGGATAATTAATCAACGGTAAACTAAACGAAAATGTCAGCCTTTTGTATGCTGTGTAAATATCGTTTGTTTACAAAGGATCTTTTAGAAGTGATAGATATACTCTGTTTGATAGAACTTATGTATAACAAGCTAATGTATATTGTGATAATATTAGAGATTTTATTACATAATCAGCGAATTTTTTTTAATTTTTTAGGTGTGTTCCTAGACATCCCGGACCTGGTCTTAGCTTAGAATCTTACGTGTATAACCTTCTGTATAACGTACCAGTACCGTTACCCGGCAAATCGTTGAAGTTTTTCGTACCTAATGATGAACCGGCGAAATCGCCGTTGGAATTGGTTATCCATCAACCATCTCCATCGCTGGAACTACCGATGTTGGACTATCCTCTCAAGGACGTGTTTACGTGGTTGGGTGCAGACTGCCTAATCCAATTGTTCACTTGCGTGCTGTTGGAGAACCAAGTTCTCTTGAGAAGCGCTGATTTTCACAAGCTGATGGTGGTGTCTGAATGCATAACGGCGCTCTTGTTTCCTTTCTCATGGCAACACGTTTATGTACCGATATTGCCGGCGAGTCTGCATCATTTCCTAGATGCACCTGTGCCCTTTATAATGGGTCTGCATGCGCACAGTGAGGGTGGCGTACTAAAAATCGCTAGCGAGGTAAGTTTTTGTAAATCTTCCTTCTATATCTCATTTTTTTATTATATTCGAGAAAAGTTATGTTCTGTGAAAGATTAAGACAATTTTGTGTGCTACTAGTTATGAATAATACCAATTGCGTTTGATTACAGGCAAACCTTTGTTATGTAGATATAGATAAGCAAAGTAGCCAATTTCCGGAAGAGTTACCTATATTTCCTCATAAAATGCAATTTATTACTGAAATCAGAGCGCTTCTAAACAAGTACAAAATACCACATTCAGGAAAGTGAGTTAATTATCTATCTTTAAATCGAGGAAATTCGATTAGTGCTACTCTGTATCTAAATCGAGCGAAATCTTTATAGGACTGATAACATGGTCATTAATTATTACAATGGCGACATCATGACCAGCAGCCTGACGCTTCCCGGTTCTGGTTTTCATCTTCCTCGCAGAAAACATTCTTTGCACGATGTGCTAGATTGGGATCGGCCGGAACCAGGGTCACAGTCAGATAATCTGCAAAGAATAGTGGATATTGTTAAGAGAACAGGTAAGACAGTTTCTCGATATAAGCGAAACATTATCAGAATTATTTATAACAAAAGTTTTTAATTTTTTCGTGCTTACAGTAAACATGGATGATATTGAACCTATAGAAGATGACACGGAAAAAATACTCACTCCGCAGGAGGAATATCAAGAGACTCTTATCTTCAATAATGCTATTAGGGAGATCTTTTTGAACCGTTTTGTACAAATGTTTTCTAGTTACGAACATTTTGTTATTCAACCAAGTCAGGTATAAACATACAATGTTTTCACAAGACAAAATTAAATCTGCCTTTTGTAATTATAATAAAATGATAATAAATTTTACGTTGAAGGACAAGGATGAATGGATAACCAATAGGGATAGTATGCACGTTTTTGACAAGGCTACGTTTTTATCTGACCAGCCGACTCAACATCTGCCGTTTTTGTCGAGATTTCTGGAAACACAGATGTTCGCTTCTCTCGTTGACAGCAAAGTGATGTCGACGTGGAGCGAACTCGACTGTAATATTAAAGTTTTCGACCAAAGAATCTCCGCTCTAAAGTAAGACATAATGATATAATGCTCTTTTGATTTATTTTTAACGATTTCTATTTAGGTAAATAATTGAAAGTAAAAGATGTAAAAATTTCTAAATTTATCTTTGATCAATGCTGCATTTCAGGAAGAAAGTCGGAGAAAGCATCATACGATCAATGCGATACGAGCCTTGCACGAACATCGCAGATACGCAAAAAATACTCGAACAGAGATTAATTAGCATAGATTTTGAAACAAATCCGCCTACGGAGATTCTTCCTCATAGAGCCGCATATTTTCGGAGTTTTCCGTTGTTGGATAATGTCGCGTTGAATAAAGAGCCCGCTCAAAGGTACATTATTATTTGCGATATTTTTATTTAAAAAACATAATCTCCCATTTTCAAATTCATTAATGTCTGCTATTTCTATTTTGTGCTTCTTGTATAGTATACTTCGGTAAGAGTCAACTTTTAATACAAACAGAATAAAATGACGGGGCTTACAGCAAAGTGTATCATAATTGTAATCTGTAAGGTTTATTTTACAACTAAAAGAATTTTAAGGAAAATCGTATGAATTGTCTGCTTGGTTCATTTTGCTCTGAGTCCTTCAAAAATGTACTTTTGCATGTATCTGTAAATCGTATCGCAAATTATCGTGTCTAATGATATGAATATGTAATTAAATAATTGCTTCCGTTTGTAGTAGTAGAAGAGGACAGACACAATGGAAATATAAGATGAAATCCATGGATACAAATGGAAAGCCTGTAACACCCCAAGAATCTCAATCACCTCGACCTCAAACTAAACTCTCAGCGGACATGAGCCCTGCTTTAATAGCGCAAGCTAATTGGACATTTGTAGAAAAATTGCTCAAGGTACTCTTATGAATATTATTTAATATAATTGAAATTTTATTTTATTTATTATCTAAAATTATTTTTAATAATTTAAATATAAAATATTAATTTTTTAATTGTTCAGAGTTATTTATACTTAAACTATATATTTAATATATAAAAATGACAAAAAAATTGTATTTAAAAATTACATTTATTTCATATAAATTATATATTACATCAGTTTAATATTATATTAAGAATTTAATATGATTATTATTATCCTTAACTATTACAATTGTAAAATTGTCATTACGAAATGTCATTTTTGTGATAAGGATTGTAAATCAAAAACAAAGAGAATGTTAGTGGAGAAGATGGGATCGGAAGCCGTCGCACTTGGTCACGGGGGTGAGTCTCTGTCTGACGTCGAGGAGAACACTTTAGTCGCTAGTCTCTGTGATCTGTTGGAACGAGTGTGGAGCCACGGACTGCAAAACAAGCAGGGCAAGAGCGCTCTTTGGTCGCACTTGACCATGTACCAGGAATCAGAAGAATGTAATGACGCGACTAAGTCTATAGATCCCAACTTTCTTTCCCCTGGTAAGATATGCATGTTTTAAATATGTGTTTTAATGTCGCGTAAATATTGCAGTTCAATATACTTTAATGTTATATTTTTTACTTAATAATATACGCATAAATATGATATGTACGCACATATACGCAGCAGAGAAAGAATCGATTGTAAATTACATTGAATTATCATTATTTTGCGGAAATGCAGCACTAGCGTGGTCCGTGCTGCGGAAGCGACTCGATTGTACGTGTCTCCGTTTTACAATAAGATAATGTATTATAAAGTAGAGATTAGTGTTCTCTTCGTACGTAGATATCCCGCACTATTAGTTTTGTAAGTGATTCACCAGACAATAGTTGATATTACGTGTTTACGCTTCGCCGCACGTATTATTTTAATATTTTCGTATATTTGATGACGAAAAGCGAAATCGGCATTAGCGCGCCCAAAGTCTAAATTAAGCAATAATGTAAGCGATGTTATCATTCTGTTATACCATTATTATATGTTTAATTTTTTTTTCTTTCTTTTTTATTTTTTTTTTATGTTGTAACTAGCTAAGAAATCCTCGAATAAGTTTTTCGAGATACCGGATCGTTTGGTTTCATTTTTGAGAGGCAAAAGTATTATTGAAATTGCTTCTTACGTCAAGGACAATTTTAACGGTAAGCCTTAATATTGGCTTGCCACAAAAGACGGTTTTATGAACTAATTCCATTAGCGGTAATTCTTTTTTTGAAGCTCGTGAATGTTTAATTAACAAATTATTTCATAGTGAGAGTTTGTCGTTACATTTGTCATTACATATTATTTTATTATTACGGTTTTTAAAGAAATTTACCAATATCTTTTATTGAAAAGATTGCATGTCAGATTGCTACAATATAATTATAGATATAATTATATATATATATATATGTATATATGTAATGTATTTTTTATATAAATTATTTATAAAGATTGTGTGTACGTCTACACGTGTTGTTGAATGTTTATATGAAGCATGTTACTGAATTTGCATGTATATTATTGTATGCGCAAAAATATATATTGAATATAATTAGATGAATGTTTGACCAAAAGAATATATTGTCTTTGCTTGTGTTTTGTTCGCATCCCTTGCTTGACTGGAGGGGAATACCTGTATCTAAAATATTTTATATTGTGATAGATTTGTCGAATTTGCAATTGGAGACGGACGTTTCACCTACAAGAGGTACAGAGAGGCACAAGTCTCCCGGTGAGAGGAAAACTGTCGGTCCTGAACACTTGAGACCTCTCCCGGATTCTCTAATCTTCGACATCCGTAATGTTCAAGCGATGACCGATATCAAAACACACATTGGGTACGCAAGAGCGTGGGTGCGGTTAGCGCTTGAGAAGAAATTGCTGTCGCGCCATTTAAAGACGCTACTGTCGGATACTGCTCTATTGAGGTGCATTTTGAGAATTATTATTTTTATTCGATCACACATTTTTGCATGATATATGTGATAATATTAGCAATATTTAATTAATATAAATAATGTTAATAATATTAGATAATATTATTAAATATAACTAAATAATAATCTCCTTGAGCATTAAACTAATTTGTTAGCTTTATGGTTTATTAGGAGTCAGTACAAACGATCAGCGTTTTTACGTTGTGAAGAAGAGAAAGAGCAATTTTTGTACCATCTTCTGACACTGAACGCTGTTGACTACTTCTGCTTCACAAATAACTATCCCACGACAAAGTTACCGTATCGAGTTGTGATATTCCCCAGTCGAAAGGCAAGCGCCGCTACAACTTCAGCTAATAGTTGGATCGCCATTTCTGGCACACTCTGCGAAACTAATCCCGTACCCATACCAAAAGGAGCACTCGAATTTGTATTTCATGTAAGTATTTTAATTTATATATACCACTGCTACACTTAACTGCACAAAATAAAGTTATTAATTTTATTTAAATTGGCCAGCTCTATTTAAACTAATTGAGCTAACCATTTTAGGACGGCTAGTATTCTGAAAATAATAGTAAATGCTCATTTGCAACATTTTAGAAACAGAATTTTTTCTAAACTTAGTATTGTGCAGTAGATTTTATTTCGTGTATTCTAGTTATGTAATTATTCTTGTATTTTTCTTTTTTAGCATAAAAATTTAGGCGTGTTGTCTACGTTACGGATTGGACATGACAATACTGGATTATCACCAAAATGGATGGTGGAACACGTTGTAGTGAGAAACGAAGTGACTGGACACACGTTTAAATTTCCCTGTGGTCGTTGGCTCGGTAGAGGAATAGATGACGGGTCTACGGAGCGTTTATTAGTGGGTGCTTTAGTACCTCGAAGCATTGACAGCGAGGAGTTGGTAGAGTCATGTTCCACACCTCCAAGATGTAGATCTCCGAGCATACCTAGGCGTCCTATATTATCGCAAGTTGAACTGCAACACATGCTCGGTAATTATTATAATTACTATTATTTGTTTATTTATTATATTTTATATTAATTAATATATATTTATATACATTAAAAATATATTAATACATATTAAATTTATATAGTAAATTATAGTCATATAGTAAATTCTTTAAAAAATTAAAATAAACTTATAATTATGTTATTGATAATATGTAAAAATAAAACAAATTTATATAGCATGATAAAATAAAAGATGATACAAATTTTTTTATTGTAATTGATATAAAATCCAGATTATATTAAGAATTAAATAAAATATTATCAAATATAATATTACAGGTGAAGCTGTAAACGCTATAGTCAAATATCACTACAGAAGAGAATGTCAAGATGGTTCTTTGACGGCTCTGCTATGTGGAGAAGGCGGTCTCGTGCCGTCTTTGGAACAAATATTTTTATTTGGTTTTAAGAATCAGAGAATATTTGGGAGGAACTTTTACGTGTGGGACTACCTCTGTAAGTACAAATTTGATTATATTTGATGACAAAATTGGAATTTAGAAAAGTGTATAATTAAAAACTATTGCAGTACGCGTAAAAGAAAATTTCGAGATTTCTCTGCTAGAGGAAATGGACGAGTATTCTCAAAGACTCAACCGAGATAGAAGGGTATACACGGAAAGCAGCCAAAGATTCACGATTTTGAGATGTTATTGTCATCTCATCGATCAAATTAATATTTTTAGTCAAACTTTAGGGAAAGATGGAAAATTTCAGCTATTTATTTGTTTGGCGGCAAGGTAAGTTTATAAAATATTTTTAACGATATTATTCACTCACACAATTCTTTACTTGCTGTTATTTATAGGATCGTTCGTTAATATAATTTTCAGAGAACAGCTTCTTCATCCAATGTTGCGGCCGATGAGTGACGCGCGTTCAACGACGGATATGTACGAGGAGAATTCGTTTTTGAGAAATCCTACTTTATTGACCTTCCTCATTCATATTCTTGAGCCGTTGAGCGAATTCCATATTGTCCTTGAGAAGAGCTTGACTCATGGAATTTCAAGTATATGTTAGTATTTGCCAAAACGTATCGATGTACACTAATTCGTTGCAAATATTCCATATTCTTTCGATAAATGTCGCGAATCGTGAAATATTTTCTATCTTAAAAAATACGTCCGCGGTTTTCCAATGTTATCGGTAGAAGCTATTTGTTATTGTGGTGTTTTTAATTACTGACAAAATTAGATCGATCAAGCTTTTCATGGATAAAAACATATATATTTATTCTTAATTGACAAGAGAGCCGTTTAACTAAATACTAAATAGTAACAAATGACGAATTCGATTGTTATTACGTATGGAACGATAAAAAGCTTGAAATTCTTAATAATGAAATGAAAATTTCATTATTAAGAGATAAATTAGATGGATTTAATATTACAATAAAGACTGTTATGGGGATGTAGCTGTACAATATGCTTTTATGAATAACAAATTAGCGACAAGAGAGATTAACGTGAGATTTGTCAGATATAACATTAAACATTAAGGAGAACGGAAATCTCGTTCTGTTTCAGAAGCGTACAATATTATTGTCGGTGATAAGAAATTAATATATAATCAGAATATATTTGGCCGCATCTTGCCATAGCTATTAGCACGATAAAGGTGGTGTTCGTTGAAATATTGATACTAATGACAAATTGTGTACCAAAGATGTGATCCCATTTAATCAATATCATTTTACATTACCATTGCTGTTAGATGTTAAGTTTCTTTATTATTATACGTTATCGTATATTTTTTATGCATGCAAAATATCTTTCGAAATAATTTTTATACCTGTACACATGTGGACTAATGATGATTTTTGATTCTGTGCGAAGATATTTTCTGAATACAAAGGAATTTATCAAAATATCGGCGCATCTGATGAGTCTCGGACAATGATTTTTAGATAGGCAAATCAAATAATGATTACTTTTTTTTAATGGCTGTGCTTTGATACTTGAAATCGAATATAACTTGTGTTGAACGTGAGTGCTAACATGACAATTTTATGTTATACGTATAATAAGGCTGCAAACTGGTATATATGTTCCAAGAATTATACGTATATGCAAAGTTTCATAATTTTACTACAATAACTGCTTTTGCCCTCTGAATGCTTGAAGATTTACACTTGAGATAATTGTCATTTAATTAATATAATTAATTATTTATATATAGTAAATTTATTATGTACATATATTATATATTATATACATAATAAATTCATATTTTAATCATAATTGCAATACAAGAGGGTAAGAACTGTCACCGAATGTATCGCAAATGGACCAAATGACGTAATCATCTTTAAGTTGTCGTATTTTTGTTGAACCAAAGTATGAGTTACTCGAGAAGATTTGTTCATTCTTTTCATATATATTCAATTTCACATTCGTGGATCAAGAAACATGAACGGGTTAAACTTTTTGGTCAATCAAATATTGCCTCGATCTGAGGATATTGATATCGTTACAAACTTGATATACTCAGCTAGTTTTTGTAAGCAACATGGGATAAGATAATATTGTACACTGTAAAAAATAATTCTTAAAGTACAATCGAGTGTCTCTCGTTGAGTAACACTCAGAACTTCATTGGATAACTGAAAACCTAAGAATTGTTTGATATCTTTTTCAATACTTAATTCCATGATGTTATGCGTGTTGTGTCGCGAATCTCTCGACATTGTGGCCAAATATGAGATTATGATCAACTTATGTGTGTCCGCCCAAAATTTCATATTTAAATATACAGTTTCGTTTGAAAGTCCTTGACGATTTAACGTGATATGTGAGCATTACATTTATTGTGATAGATTTATAATTTAATGTAATCTCAATTTTTTTTCTAATTTATTTCTATTCCGTTATACAAAGATATATAAAATATATAATAGAATCAAAATAAATTAGAAAAATATATGCATATACGTAAAGAAGGAGAAAATACAAGTTGTATAGAGTAATTTGATTATGCATTCTATTGTTTTATTTCTCCCCGTTTTGTCAATGCGTAACTATAGTAAAGTGTATGGCTAATGCGCAGAGTTTAAATATGTACGTTTATGATCTTTCCTTTGTTTGCTGGCCAAACTTCCATTGTCGAGAACACTCTTCTGATCAACGTTTGTTAGAAAGAATGCCAGTACCTTACCATACCTAAAATAAAGTAACTTTAAAATTTTCCGGAACCAAAGATATTTTATGCAAAGTAAATTTCTGCAAAACGCAAATCTCAGGTATATACATGATACAGATATATGCTTAGATGTATATATGCCCCATCCGTGGGTTTACGCATAAAAAAAAACGCATATTTTATGTATTTAGTAACATTGGAAATGCTCTCGTATGATGTCAATGACTATCTCTCCTTTCTTTGTAACTTATTTTTCTGCTGTAGAAAACTTCCTAATGCGAATTTTTTTTCTCTTAATCGTCTTAATTATCCCTAAATTAAATGATCCTCCCATTGCGGTACTCACGGCTGTAGCTGTTAAATTGGACGATATCTCTAATTTCTCTGATACGAAGACTTCGTTATCCACAATCTATCGATTATGTCTTACGCTTCCACAGTCTTTCTCCTGAACGTTTGAAATTACAATTGTGTAGGAGATGGGACATTGTGACGGTGAAGGAAAATGTATACATATAGGTTTAACATTTTATTTAAAAAGTACCGTGAGAGATTTAAGCAACAAATATCAATGGAAAGATCAGATAATCCAAGCTTAGAAAATATAATTTTTACGATATATATAAGTTCCCTTTTTCTTCTTCAGTTCCACTGTGAACCTAAATAACTTAATAGTAAATAATAATTTATTTAATGTTACATCGTCAAGGATTTGCACTTCATAGTTAACTAGC
>NW_020222671.1:0-2222 GCF_003070985.1 Temnothorax curvispinosus
AGCTCGCGAGCGGAGCACGACCCCTTTAGCCGTCTGAACGGCTAACAAACTGGTATCTTTGATCTTGATTTGTCCTGCTTGCGCTTTTTAGTATCAGAGTCAGATGAATCACCTGAAGATGATAAAATGGATTCTTGATTTGCTTTCTTCGCTTTCCCCTGCCCATTTGACAAACTGAATCACTTTTATAGACAGATGCATACGTTTCAAAGCCTTTTGCAGCATTTCTAGCATCAATATATATTTCTGTAAGAAATATAAGATAAAGCTATTACGGGATCACAAGTCACACTCACTCTATACTCATTCACTTACTTACACACTCACTCACTCACTCTCTCTTTTCCTCTCTTACTCTCTCCCCCCCTCTCTCTCCCTCCTCCCCCCTCTCTTCCTCTCTCCCTCTCTCCCTCTCTTCCTCTCCCTCTCGCCCTCTTTCCCTCTCTCCCTCTCGCCCTCTCTCTCCCTCTCCTTCTCCCTTTCTCTCTCCCTCTCCCTCCCTCCCTCCCTCCCTCTCTCTCTCTCTCTCTCTCTGTGTGTGTGTGTGTGTGTGTGTGTGTGTGAGTATCATACTGTGCTTATTCTTTGCGCTCTTGTTTTGAACGATCCCCTTTTCTGCTGTAAGCTGCCTTCGGGCCATTTTGTTGCAGATTTTGGCATGTTTTTTGTTGCTTATTACGCACAATTGCTATCTCTTGGGTGATTGCTGTCTGTCAAAGCGCATTTGAGTGGAGAATATTTTTGCTTGTTATTAACCTAACTCTTGGCTGTTCCTGTTGAGAATTGGCTATCACGGCTACGCATGCGTTAAAGGTTTCTTCATCTCGACGCTATCTCCTGACACGTGCTATCTGGGTGATTATTGGCTGCCATATGTGACTCGGTGCCTGTGGCCTGTGTGTAGGGACCTTTACTATCGCTGCTACGGGCTACGGGTGTGTTATCGCTGCGTATTCCTTCTGCTGTATTGCCCGCATGTGTGGTGGGGATGCAACGCTCGTGCGCTAGATGTAAGAAAACGATTGCAATTACCCTGATTGAATGTGAGTGCAGGAGAACATTTCATCCGGGCTGTGTTAAACCGTATTCGGTCACCAGGTACGCCGACGCTTGTTGCAAGTCATTGTCTGTTTCTCTCAATTTACCTCTTACACCTGAGGTAGAAAGTTCTGTACCAACAATTAATTTTAATTTTGACACTATGACTACTCCTGTAAGAAGGGCGGCAGCGTGGTCTAGTGGTAGAGCGCCAGACTCGTAATCTGAGAAACCAGGTTCGAGTCCACTAGAGTCATGAAGCATGGAATGTTTTTCCGATAGCTGCGCCCCTTCGTGCAAGATAGGCTCTTGTGCGGAGAAAACTGGGCTCCGTCTTTCAGAAAGAGACGTTAAGCCGTTGGTCCAAAGGGTTAAAGTGAGAGGAGAAGGATAGTATTGGTAGTAGATTGCGAACCCTGCGGGGATATGCGATATAAATTACGAATTTTACAGAATTTTTTTTTTTTTACTCCTGTAAGCGTCGGCGCTCAGTCGCAGTCTCAGTCGCAGTCTCTGTCTCAGTCTCAAGGCGATAACACGACTAATGACCTTTTGCTTTGTTTGACCGAACAGCTGAGTGAATCGAATGCAAGACTGACTGAGAAACTGAGTGAGGCTAATGCGAAATTTTCGGCTTTTGTTGAGGAACAACGGCGAACAAATGTGGAACTTAAAGATAAAC
This sequence comes from Temnothorax curvispinosus, assembly GCF_003070985.1. Classification (NCBI taxonomy): domain Eukaryota; kingdom Metazoa; phylum Arthropoda; class Insecta; order Hymenoptera; family Formicidae; genus Temnothorax; species Temnothorax curvispinosus. Next base: position 1,721 of record NW_020222671.1, read on the forward strand.
TCGATAAGTTGAACTGTATTGCGAGCAATGTCGAGCGAAACAGCCTGCGTATTGTTGAGTTAGAGCAGCGGGTTGAGGCTCTTACGGATGAGATTCGAGGGCTTAGGAACGATCGTGCTGCCTGCCATGATGTCCGTCACCCTCTCTGAGTGTGTTCGCAATGTGTTTGCGGTATTGGAAATCTCGGAATTGTCGTGCTATATTCTTAACGTTAGGGCTGTTGCTCGTAAGTCTGCGCCGGCGGGGGCTTCTGACCGCCCCTTACCTACTTCAGCTACTAACTCTTATATCGTCACATTAGCCTCGTCCACGGTTCATGATACTGTAATATCTAAAAAACGAGCTCGGCGTGTGCTCATGCAGAAGGAGGTCTGTAATAATAGTTTGGATCGGAGTGTGCACGTGAATGAGCTGCTTCCCAAAGACACTTACGAACTGTTGCAGCGGACAAAGCGTGTCGCTAAAGACAAGTCTTACGCGTATGTTTGGGTGGGGGGGGGGG
>NW_020222672.1:0-22069 GCF_003070985.1 Temnothorax curvispinosus
AGAATAATCGACTGTGATTGGTCAATTCTTACGACTCACGACTTTACGACTCGCATTGTAGACCTAGCATTACTTACGTCCACGACTACGACTGTCATATGTGCTTTGGCCCTAACTTTAATCGCGATTTATTAACTTAATCTTTTCGTTTTCTAATTCTAAAGAATTGAAAAACGATAAGAAGAGCAAGTTCTAAGAATTAGAAAAATTATAATTGCGTTTAACTAAATTTGTTAAGATCGACGTTACAGAAGAAAAAAATAGAATTTAAAGATTTAAATTATAGTTTATATTTTCATGGCATAATCATGTTCTGTATCTTCTTATTAACTTTTCAACTCTAATTAAATATATCTTCTATTATCTTGATGGGTTTAAAAATGCTTAATTTTTTTAAATTAAAACGTTTATCTTATTTCCTTTTTTTATTTTTTTTTTATTTTTTCTGATTTCAACACTTTATATATAAAAAACAGTTTTAACATTTTTAAAGTAATAAAATGTTAAACGACACTTATTATTTACTACCTAAACATTCTTTTTACGGAAACCAAAACCATATTATATTAAAAATATTCTCAATCTCATGTTGGATTTTTTAATTTCTAACAAAAACCTATAATACGAAATACGACGCGCGCGCAGCTCTCCGACGAGCCTCTCGACGAATCCGATTCGCGCTCCCAGGCGATGACGTCACAGCGAGTGAAGCGCGGGCAGCGCGGCGCGCGGCGGAAGGTGGAACGAGCGAGCGAGCTGACGGACGGACGGACTTGTGTGTGGCGAGTGACAGGTGGTTTGACGTTTCGCTCGTCTCGCCATCGTCGCTAGCGACAGCGCGGCCCGCCTGCCATATTGCGCGTGATATCTCGAGGCGAGCGTTACGTCCGCGTCGTCGTCGTTGTGCGACTCGATGACAGAGTGAACGAGCGTACGTGGAGCAAAACGAGCCCCGCGGACCGCCGTCTGCGTCAGCCGCGCCGTTTCACCGTTCACACCCCTCGGTCACGGCCCAGCGCTTGCACGGCGAAGCAGCCCGCAACCTTCTTACACGGCGGTTCCGATTCACGGAGCGTGTGAGTAATCCGCTCCGTACCCGCGCGCGTTGTTGACATCTTGTGAGTCGACTCCCACCAGTCATCGTCAGTCATTCCCAACCGATATCCGGAAACGCGGACACGTCCACGTCCGTGTCCACCTCGTGGAATCTCTCTCGCCGCGCTACCCATCCTCCGCCGATCGTCGATCGCGGGCACCGCGCTAATTAGGCGTTAACGTAATTATGGGAGTGGGCGGCGCGGGTGTATTGTTGACGTTGTTGGCCCGAGAGACCCAATCTCCGCGTCTGCGGAGCTCGGATAGGCTCCGCCGTGGCGAAACACACATGCCCCTCGCCTCGTCGTCGAGTTCAATTCAATCTATCCCGAGAGTCGAGTAATTTAACACCGCCGTGTTTGTGAATGTCGGTTCTGCGACGAAGAAAACTTTTCCCTATTCACGAGAATTATTCGTAAATTTGTAAACGACGTTTCTGCGTGTCACGAAAGCTCGTTGTCAAACATATTTTTTTCCAAAACTTGAGAATTTTATATATTTTTTGTATATTGTCATATATATTTATGATATACCGAGCAATAACAAATTAATAATCGATTTTTCAAATAACATTAAAGCTCAATATACATATTAATTTACTATCAAAACTGTATAATTTAGTTTAGAAAATTAATAGGTTTATTATTACATTTCTTTGTCAACATAGGTTGATAATGATTTAAAATTTTTTTTGTCAATTTTGGAATTGTATTACAAACGTAAATAATTGCGAAAACATATACTTATTGACTATACTATTGACATATACACCTGTTGTTGATACATTCTTATGAGTCATGGTGTCTTATCTCATGTTGAATGAAACAAAAGATCGTGGGATATTCTGTGAAGTGCAAGATTAGTATAATCCATCTCGGATATCTTTGCAATAAGCTTGGAAACAATAACTTCCTAACAATAGGTTGAATGAGCATTGTTTAAAAAACTTTCGCGGTAGATTATGAGTTTCATTTTCATTTCTCGCGAAATAATCGATAATGGACAGTTGCAACAAATATAATACCATTCTCTAAAAATCTTAATTGCAGGTGCAAAATGTCGACCGGTCCATATAACTATTCCTATATCTTTAAGTACATCATCATAGGGGATATGGGAGTGGGCAAGTCATGCCTGCTTCATCAGTTTACAGAAAAAAAATGTGAGTAATAAAAGAAATTAGTGTATATATAATTGTATTCACTTGTGGATAAAATCAAATGTAAGAATTATACAAAAATCATTTTGTGCTTTATCATTGTTTTTTACGACACATTCTTAAAAGATGTGCTGTATAATCTTACGCGTACATAATTATATGACTGTGGCACATTATGCTATGTATACTGCGCACGACACGGACAATATTTAGACTTGCAACTTGCAACAGTACACTGACTTTTGTTATCAGTATACTAGCATAAAAGAATTACTCCTTATTCTGAAGAAAAATCATTAGATATAAGAATTGTGTGTGCAAAATTATTAAATTCTTCATTGTTAAAGGCAGTTCGATATTTAACTGTTTTTAAAAATTCAGTATCATCTATAATAAATTAGTGCAGATGTTATGATTTTCATATATATTTATATAATTTTCATAAATTTGTTTAAATAAAAATACATGGTTTGCATATTCTATAATTATGAGCTATAGTGTAGAGCTATTTCATTAAAATGTGATCCAAAGACTAAAGTTATAAATTATTTCTTGATGTAATATATCTTGTATTTATGCAAAAGTATTAAAGAATAAAGGTTTTTATATAAATGTTCTTGTAAATTTAGTCATGGCAGATTGTCCACATACCATTGGCGTCGAATTTGGGACTAGGATCATAGAAGTAGCGGGACAGAAGATAAAACTGCAGATATGGGACACTGCTGGTCAAGAACGATTTAGAGCAGTTACTAGGTAATGACTGTAATGTTTCAGGCAATAATCATATCTAATGTAAAATTATAAACGCGTACAAAGGAAAAAATATTTCTTCTTAGATCATACTATCGCGGTGCAGCTGGAGCATTAATGGTGTACGATATTACGCGTCGTTCAACTTACAATCATCTCAGTAGCTGGCTGACAGACACGAGGAATTTAACAAATCCGAGCACTGTATGCATATTGCTATATTACATACCGCAATGCAATTATAAAAATTTCATGTTTAATTTAATTTGTAATTTAATATCTACAATAAGAGAAAGAAAGTTACGTTCCTGAATTATTTTAGATAACCAAGTAATATAAAAACAAATCAATTCTTTGTGCAGGTTATATTCTTAATTGGTAACAAAAGTGATCTCGAAGGTCAACGCGACGTTACCTATGAAGAAGCGAAGCAGTTTGCTGACGAACATGGCTTAATGTTTGTCGAAGCTAGCGCAAAGACGTGAGTATTTTATCTTAAAATATTTAAATATAGATAAATTTTCTCTAATGATTGTAAATGGAATCGTGTATTCTAATTTCTTTTTCAACAGAGGACATAACGTGGAGGAAGCCTTCTTGGAAACTGCAAAGAAAATATTCCAAAGTATACAAGACGGGCGGTGAGTTTGACAATTCATAATTAAATAAAAGATATTTAGTACGTTGAATAAAACTCTACCACTTGAGAGTTATAAAATATGTTATAAACTAATACATATCCCGAATAATGTTTATTTGTAAATTAATTCTTTTTTTCTGTCGGCAGATTGGACCTAAATGCAGCGGAATCTGGTGTACAACATAATCCCAGTCAACCGGGTCGCACCAGCCTCCAAGGAGTATCTAATGAACAGCAGGGAGGAAAAGATTCCTGCTCCTGTTAGGTCTTATTATTTGTTTGTATATAGATATATTAATTGATCGGTACTATTAATGCATATATAATTTGTACTAAGTGTAGTTGACAGATTGTCTCGTAGCCTGTATCCTCCCTTTGATAAGCGAAGTCCACTTAAAAAAAAAGAAGAATGAAATCTGTTCAAAATGTTCTTTTTTTAATTAGCGTCAATTTATGATGTTCAATACGATGTTATAAGTACTCGACACAATATAGAGACGTACATTGTAAAAATAATTCCGATAATGCTGCTAACTTTTGACGCGCGGAGAGTCATTGATTAAATGGCTTTTGTATGATTATTGCAATTTATATACTATTTTCACGTAGACGTTTTGTATATTTCATGCATTTTTTGTGAAGCCAGATAAAAGAAGATAATTCATTTAGAATATACATATAATGGTATATGTAGAAGCACATATGTAGAAGCCGATCAATTTTTCTCATGTGTTGACTGAAATTTTTTTGTTGGAACGACTTAACGGCGAACACAAGCGATGGAATTTACATTCATCTAATTTACATCTGCATGGGAGGATCGCATATTTGTTGTAACATGCAATTTTGCTTTAAAAAATTTAATCAATGAAAATTTAACTTAAATTATGAGTGGTCAGATTTTTCTCAATCTCACTTTTTAAACCTGCTTTACTTGATAAGATATGCACGTCCATGCGAGCTTCGTGATTTCAGTTATCTTTCGTACTAATTATTATAGATGGAGAGAGAAAGTAGGGATCAAAAATTTACTTTTTTTTTTTATTAACATCTAAAAGATATATCTATTCTTGATGAAATAAATATATATGTAAATTTAATATTGTTTTTTAGTGACAAATTAAAGATGGAATTATTCGTCTTTCATTTGTGATATCAATTAAAAATCTATTTTTGATTTCTAGAATTTAAACTAGCAAATATAGTCGTATATATTACTTGAATATTATATGAAACAATGTAGCTTGAATTGTCACGCATTTTTTTCCACATTTTTTGTCCACCCAGCGGATCTTTAACATATAATGCTTCTGTGCTTTATATTAGAGAACAGTATTAGCCAGATCTTATTTTTCACAATTACTTATGGGGGGCTTACATAAACATGTAAACTAATTTAACATTGATAAATTAATTGGTGTGCTTTCACACACAGTTATACAAGCTCTATCTTCTTATGATTTAATCGTACAGAGGTAATATTACTATGGCCAAGGTTCCATAAAGAAATAAAACAAAATGAGAGACAGCGTGCAACGAACACGATGATTTACGTTCTCTTCAGCGTTGTATGGCTTGTAAACGATTTGTATTTCGGTAGCATAAGAAGATGCGAAGGATCGCTTCGAATAAACTTGACCAAAATTTTATCAATCTGTTTGAATCACGAGCGGTTTGTTTTTTACTATACACCCTGTATTAACCGTGTTATCTGAAATACTTTGAGAGGCAACAAAAGATAAATTTAGGATTTTTACAATTATTACAATTCCGTTCTTTTGTCGCATGTCCAATAGCATTTGTTTCATGGAACACTAGTGCATTTTTTCACAAGTCTTTATTATATTTTTGGATCTTGTACGAATAACAAGTATGAGAAAATGCCAAAGAATAAAAATACTTCTACATGGTGCTAAGTGCTAACAAAGAGAACGCCAATCTTTGTTTTTGTTAATAAATGCTTTCCTAAGAGCTATATGTTGCTTCATTAAAATGAATACAGATTTTTTCCACGTATAGTATATTATATTTATCTTTTTCTAAAAATCCTTGATGTAATTTTTGTGAAATCTATTTCTAGTATAATTCTACTTGTACATTATAATCACGTCCAAAACTTGTATAATAAAGGATTTAACTTTTCGCATCATTATAGAATAGAACAATGTAATTTCTCAAACATCTTTTTACTACAATAACCGAACAATTCTTTATTCTCATAATAAAAGATATGTAATTTAAACATGTTAATCAAGTTTATAAAAATGAATAATTAATAATAATTACAAATTTTTATTTAAAAATGATTGATAATTATGTTTTCTTTCAATTTTCGAAGATGACAATAAATAATTAGGTCATTCGCAACGGTCAGGAATGATTAAAGAATATAACTTTAAAAGATTACGTACATATATATTAGCAATTTTTTTTCGTTTTGATGGACTTTTTTGTCATTATTTACAAAGATATATCACACTTTTTGTCATTATATAACGCCTTGTTAAATATCATGGCTATTATTGTCGCGAATACGCCGCGACGCGACGTACCGAAGACACATATATACAACTTCCAAGCAACGTGTATATGCTCCACGTTGCATGTCAACGAAATGTCAAGCATCTATTGTCTACGTCGTAGAAAAGCGACCGCCTCGACTTGACGCGTTTTTGGCGAACTCGTGTTCTCCTCGGGGAAAATAATATACCTTGCGAAACATGAATTTACAAATTATCGCCGCTTTTATCGTGACCTGTCACTTCGCGAAAGGGTGAGGTGTGATGTAAGATGTAATATGTAATTATCGTCATTTAATATTACGCATGATGCGTTCGGAAATTACGCGTCGGGATTACGGATTCGGAAGGGAGGATTCCCACGACCGATGGATCTCGAGAAAAATCACGAATGATTGAGAACAATTGATCTCTCGTGAATTAACCTCTATGACTACAAATAAACGACAAATTCCTTTTAATGTGTACATGATTGTTAATTGATTTTGGAAAAGATTTAATGACGTGATTGTAAATGTATTATACTCTAAAATGTATTACTTTTTGTCTAATTATACCTTGATCTACAATTCATTGGATTTTCAAAGGCAATTCTATTTATAATTTGATCCATCATTGTATACATATTTGAATGTATAATTTATATATATTAGGCCTAGTTTACACCGATCTCTTGATACGCGTATCAAATAGTATATTTGAGCTGATCAGCCAATAATGAAACTAATTTATTAGTTATTTACTATTTAATACGCGTATCAAGTGATCGGTGTAAATTAGGCCTATACATGTATTCTGAATCTTCGAATGATTATGGCTGTGGCACAGTATATACTGTGGCTGTGGTCTTAACACTGCAAATGCTTCGAAGCATTTCTCTTCTCCTTTCTTTCAGGGAAGAAAGAAGAAGGACGCTTCAAAGTATTTGTAGCATCAAATGGACTACAGCCTATAGACACATAAAATTGTAAATAGAATTCTATTCTGAATTTTGGTGGGAATTATAAACTGTTTAAAATAAACTTCCAGTATAAATAATAATAAAATGAAGACTAACGAATCGTTTTCACTACATTTTCACTATTTATCTTTTTCCTCGTATTGCGGACTTGAAACGTTTCCTTTTGTACGAAATGATACAAGGATATGCAAAAATTTAATTTATCTAACTGACTGAAACTGTGTGAATGAAGTACAAGTTGTTGTCTACATTTGTTTGCATCATTTGGATTTAATCAGGGATAAAATGATGCTCTTCGATTTCACGGATGCGCAAAGTGTGGACGATTGGCGGGAGATGTCCGACACTGTGAGAACAGTGGGAAAATCCAAAGCTGTCTTAACGCTGCAAACAAGCCAGCTCTTCCAGAGAGCGGTCCTCTTCACGCTACTGAATCCGCAACCAAACGGTGCCGGTTTCGCTGGCGTCAGAAAACCGACGAACCTGGACTTGTCGATATTCAGAAATATCGAGATCAGTTGCCGGGGGCAGGGGCAAAATAGCCACTACAAGATATCCTTGAGACATCGAGGAGAGAATTCCAATAAGGACCTCAGCTATGAACAATTCTTCACGGTAAAGCTTCAGTCTCATCCTGTTTACCATTGTTTTCGATTCCATTTTACTGATCTTTGGAATTTGTCTGTGACATAAAGTATCGCGTTGGAAACAATCTTCTTTCGGTACACAGTCTTTGAAAATTCCGCTTCAGGTACCAATGTCGGACGACGAATTTTCCACGATGACTTTACCTTTGAAAGACTTCAAACCTTATTATCGTGGACGTGAGATTCCGGACGGTGAGCCTCTAGATACAGCAAATATCACTATGTTTGAGTTTCAAATTTATGGTGGAGTTTACCAGCCCATCAAGCAACGTGGCGTGTCGGCGTTAGAGATAGAAACTGTAGCAGTTTCTTCTTAATAATCCATTCTGATCTTCTAGTCATAATAGAAAAAAAAACGCAGCATCTCCTGAAGAACTTTTATTTATATACACATCAAAAGTTTACATCTATGAATGACAAACATTTATTGGATATTCTATATTAAAAATAAATAATTGTTTTTTATATTTTCGCAATTGTTAACAAAATTTTAAACTTTTTAAACGTGTAAATTTTTATAAATACTTTTTGAACATCTTGTTGTTTGTGCGTAAAAGCAAACGAAATGGAAACATTATTAAAACAATAAATATATTATTAATATTATTTACATATAATATTGATTGTATGAATTATTACATTGTATATTAAACATTTATATATTAAATATGAAATCTTTAGTATTTCACATCAAATTCACATATCAAATAACTTTCTCAAAAAGAGCGTAAAATACATTTGAACGATCTTGGATGTTTCCCAAGATTTTGATTGGTAAATCTTTATATCTTTATTATTGATAAATCTTTGTTTGTTTTTGCGTTTTTTCAGATAGTATTGAATAAGCTCCTTTAAAATTGTTGTACGTCTTAAAACTATGATGCATTCTGTAAAAAAAAGAAGAATTATGTATTTACTTATGTTACTTAAAAATAAGAAGAGAGAATAATGTGACAAGAATTGTACTTACTCTTTAAAAGCCTCGTCCATTGTCGAGATTTTAGACGTGTGACAAACGATGATAGTCTTACACACTTCCGGATCGAATAACGGCATGATATATTGATTCCCTACGCGGTTCATATCGTCCTTAGTAACGGCAGAGATATGTCGTATCAATGGAAGACAATGATCAAGCGGCATACCGCGACAACACCTTAATGATTCATTCGCTCTGTTGCCTATGGCGTTCTTCATTGTTATGATCTGGTAGATCATAAGCGATTTGGCCGATTCGCAAAAGTTGTCGGCCCAATGTCCAGACACACGATTTTCCTGCAACAGAAAACTCATGATGCAAAATATTCTCTTTATTATATAGTTGTTATATGTTTTATATAATATTTATATATTTATTTATTCCTTGTATGAATAATCTATTACTACTCATACCACATTCGTTTTTGCCTTAATGTATGCGCCTAGCAAGTCTGTAGCGTCATCAATAGCCAGGTACAATAACCCTTCGTGCAACGACACGAAAAATTCGAAATCACGCGCACGTTCAGAGTGTCGAATTAATAACGATAAGGGTCCCTGAAATTATATATCTTTGAAATGACGATGATTGATTTTGCGTTTTTTTGATTGACAAGTATCACAGCGCTTACATCCATTTGATCAAGATACATCAAACAAACGAGCAAAGCCGGCAGATCAGGGTTCCGATAGTCATCTATGGAGGGATAAGTTCGTAGGAAGAATGCCTTCGTTTTGTTTTCCAATCCCACGATACATCCGTTAATAGCAACATGGTTCGTGAGAGTCATTAATGTCCAATCAGCAGTAATGTTGAGCCTAAAAATATATTACTATTAGTATATTACATATTTTCAATAAATTTTTCAATAATAGTTTTTATATCTTAGAGCCGAGCGCACAATAAATTTCAATTTACACACAAGCTTAAACAAGTTACTGAAAAGCTTCATATATTGAGAATAATTATTTTTTCTAAAACATTTCAAAATATATATATATATTTTGGCGGAAAGAAACAAGAAAGTCTTTACACATGTTATAATTCAATGCTACAATAGGTTTTAAAAATCGTTACATGTTAATGATTCACTCTGCTTTTTATTATATATTATTATCCTAACATTTTCCGACAATTTATCAAGTATAATAACTATATTTACTTGGCTTTTTCTGTAACTACATCAGGAAAGAATGTTTCCCATGGAGCGTAGACATTTGAAACTTCCTTTGTTAATTTCGTGACGTTAACAGTCATATACAATTCCATATTTTTTGATAACGTCAGAGTTTTTCTGCTTGATTCGATATTTGCCATGATTTCCTTCTGACCCGCATCATTCTTCAAACGTTCTATAATGTCGGTGAGGAATTCTTCTTGTTGCAATAAGCTGAACATGAAAGGATTGCTGTCTACAAATATTAAAAAAATACATATTACATATTTCTCTTTTATTTAGTATATATTCCAGTTTAATGATTTAAAAGTTGTTTCCAGAATTATGGATTTAAAGAATTGTTTACAGATTTAGAGATGAGATTTATCATTTACCTTCATTGTACAGTAATATTTTCATTAAATCGTTTGCAATCTGGTCCCCTTTTATCTTCAATTGAGCAATATCATTTACTTTTTTCGTTGCTACTGCTTTTAATCTGTCAACTGTTAACACAGTATCATATAAAAGTTCTTTAATCCACTTAACACCTTTCTCATACTTTTCATATTCAAGCTACATGAAAAAGATATGTAACAGTTATAAATTGGTTTAAATTATTCATCTATTACTTCTTTATAAAAGAAGTAATTTATTATACGTTACATACATAAGTATACATACTTGAAGCATCAAATAAACACCAGAAGATTTGAATGAGAATCCTATGGGCTTAAAAATACTAATTTGAGTGGCAGTCGCGACAGTATCTGCTTTCAATTCATCTATTACTTCCTCATAAGGAATCAGATGATCGGCCCTTTTCACCGGAGATTCCATAATGAGCTCTAGCAATAGTGGAATATATTTTTTACATCCTTTACTAATGGAAGTAGTGTCCATGATGACGAACATCTGGATTTAAATAAACAGCAATTAATTATAGTAATAATTATCTCAATAATTGATGTACAACCGTTAAATATGAATGTATGCCTTGAAATCTTTGCAAATAGAAAGAGATATTTCTGTGAATTATGCTTCCAACAGAATTACACAATAAGAGATATGATACTCACATAAGAGATATGATACTCACATAAATAAAGTTTGTATCGGCATGATCTAGATGGGTAAAAAACGGCAGTTGAGTGACATCAAATTCAGGATGCTGCTCCAGGGTTTCTGTACTGTAACTTTTAATGTGATGGAAGTCAATGGAATCTGTGCCAGGTACAGGTATACTTTCTAATACTTCGTCGGGTATATGTGACTTGAGAAAAAACATCATCAATAGCAAGAGTATTGCCAATGGCTAAGCTTTGGCTATAAAATACTTTAGTTACGCAGATACTTTCAATCTTTAATAAGAATATATTCACATACATTTTCGTTTATGGCTTGGAAAAAGAGTATATCGTTTCTCGCTAAACCAAGCATGCCGAACTCGTGTATCCGATCGATTTTTGTGTTTCTCTCCTCTTCCAAAAATATCTTCAACATTTCACGGCTAGGCGTGCCTCTTACAACGATCATCGGCGTATCGACAAAATATTTCTTGTAAAGATTTGACCAGTAACATTTAGGTTCATTTTCTAATCTTTTGAGATAATGTACAACGTTCAATCTATAATCCAGCTGTTAATGAAAACGAAGCAATTTTAATCAATATGTCCGATAAAACGCAGCAAATAAATAAATAAATTCGTAACATACATCTTTGTTCGTTTTTCCATATAATACATGTTTAAATAGCCCAGTTGCGATTGTATTATGCAGATTGTTTTCCAAGTCACTTAAAATTTTAATAATATATCTGCGAATTACAGTCTTCATTTCTTTTAACTGTATACCAACGTCAGATATATGTTTAAGTACTTTGATCACAGACTCCTTGATTAGAGGAACTTTACGACCCGGCACATTCGGGAACATCAAGCTTAAAGCTGAAGTCGAGAATTCATGTAAGTAATATTCATAAGAAATCTGTTCCCTGATAAATTCTTTTTGCAATGCACCGTCGGATGTGAAATATTGCGAGAGTAAGCAAAAGCCGAAATAATCGTACAATTTATTAACCGTGGACGGTCCTTGCCAAGCTATACGAACATGTGCCCCAACGCGGGAGTAACACGGATATTGGAATTCCACATCTACGCTTTTTGTAAGCGGTTTAATTGGAGTCTGCCAGGGTCTTTTAAACACACTTCTCTCTCCCTACAATTTTGAGACTATAAATATCAAGATTATCGCAAATACAAGATAAAGAATATAATGCCAAGATTAATAATCACACATCTCTAATTCGATAATAGTATGTAATATAATATGCAGTTAATAATAAACTACAATATTTTTCACTTATTTCTGACATTAATGTCTGTTTTTCTAATTTCTAAAATTAATAACTTTCAACTTAATTATAATATTAAAATTAAAGTTAATTTATAATTTACCTTTGATATTATTTTTTCTTCTAAAGGTTCTAACACTTGCAAAACTTTATCATGCTGTACTTGGCCTACTATTAACACAGTTAGGTTTTCTGGTCTGTAATATTCCTTATGATATCGTTTGATATCGTCGAGAACGAGATATTGTGATATGTGCGACGATGTACCTACACGTATAAAAATAAATAACATTTACAATAACATTACAATTCGATTAGGTGTTTCCTGTACCTTGAACAATCGAGCTATATCCACAATTTTCAGGATACATCGCTTTCATTAGTTCAGTATATGTTACATGTTCTCCGTCTAATTCTTTATTCTTGGCGTTAAAATATAATGTACCCGCATCTTCTCCATACTTAGTAATATGATGTATATCTATAATATATGCTGCTTCCTATTATCAAAATGTACAAAGGTGTTAAACATTTCTCACATAATTTTTACATAGTTTGTAATTATTTATGTATTAATGGATAGATATATTAATCATTTATAATCAGGATGCAATGAGTATTTTACAGAATTTAAAATTATTTTTTATTTATTAATAAAAAATTATTATAAATAAAAAGTTTTACAAAGACAGAATTGTAATATTTTAATATTTGACGTATTATATTAGTAAGATCTTATATTAAATAATAAAAGAGTTAAGGCTCAGTCACAATGAGAGGAATAAGGAATAAGATAAAGGAATTAGGAATAAGGCATATTGCATCTCACTTTAATGTACGTGTACTGAAGTGAGATGCGACATTCCCTTATTCCTTATTCCTTTATCTTATTCCTTATTTTTCTCATGGGCCTAGTTTACACCGATCACTTGATACGCGTATTAAATAGTAAATAACTAGTAAATAAGTCTGATTATTGGCTGATCAGTTCAAATATACTATTTGATACGCGTATCAAGAGATCGGTGTAAACTAGGCCATTGTGACTGAGCTCTTATTTTTCTTTTATATAAAGAAAAAATTATTGAAAATTTTACCTTAAGAGTAGGATAAAGAATATGATCGAGGTATACGGGCAGTAGGGAAAAAAATCCTTCGCTCCCACTTGTTTTCATGCTGTAACAAGTGTAATCCTGAAACGTATGAGTCTCAGTGCCAAGTGACAAACATCTGTAGGACCAGCGATCCAAAAGATTTGTATAGGGATACTGTTCGCTGCCCGCAAATAGAATATGTGCCACCGCTTCAGGAAGACCTTCGTCATTGAGCACTTCGGTGGCTAAGGAGAGAGAATTGATACAAATAAAAATGAGATTAAAAGTATCACTAAACACTTGTATTTTGATGTTTACTAATTTCCCTTTCAGCAATCTTCTGAGACGAATAAGAATTAATTCATTCATGTCTGGACATCAAGGAAAACCGTGTCTGAAATGCGTGCAAGAATTACCGAGTGCAAAGTGGCAGTTGACAATCGGACCTTCCACGTCCGCGATGCAAACTGTCAGGCCGGTTCTCGCGGATTTGTACATGGAGAACGGGACCGAGTCGTTGATCTTCAACGAGTGCACCAGCCTGAATCCATCCGCGTCCTCTTCTTGCGGATCGTCGGCGGTCCCCGCGGCGCGGGGACCCGAATACACGAACCTCGCGAAGTTCATTCGCAGCTCCAGCTCCGTTCCATTGCCGTGTAACACGAGATAAACTCTACTCTCTACTTGATCAATACTGTCAGACACCGTGCCGTTCAGCGCTATCAACCTAAACACCTAATCAGCCCGGTGCTAAACATACGTGCATGTATGTATGTACACAAACACACGTGCACCATTGGTGCGTTCCGAAATGCACTGGTGGGATTGAAAGTACAATTCGCGCACGTGTATGTATGTACATACTATATACATACTATAGAGATCTGCTGTACTGTCAAGTGTCAATACATCTCGAAACACACCCGGTGACCCCTGTGTATGGGGTTACCCCTCGACCTCGTGCTCTGGGTGCTGGGTGTCAGGTGTTTCAATGGATTTGGATCGTTCACCAGGTGCCAATCAGCCACGAAGAAGAAGATTTAGATCGTTGGCTCATTCTGGACCTGGACGAACGTAAACGGGAACGCTCTGTTGACGGCTATGGCGAGATATTCCAGCGACTCGGACTCGGATCACAGCAGCAGGTACCGAAGGAAGCGAAATCGAAAGTCGAGGTAAAATGCAAGATTGGAATTTTTTTTTAAATTCGGGATAAGCTCATTGCTCCAGTTGTTTGACACACTCTTCTATCAACTGCTCTTCTTAGCCGATTGCAGTATTGAGGTTAGGAAAAGTTAGTAAAATGTTATACAATTTTCAGTTTGTATCTTACGTCAATTTTAATTAATATTTTATTAATTAAAGTTATAACATTTAACGTGTCCACGTGTTCGTCGAATCGTTTGATGCGATTTATTGTCAGATCTTATCCACGAGAAGAAGAGTCTCAGTACTCAGTGTTGCAATAACTCTTGCAGGTCTAGCAGCTCGGACAGCAGCGAGTCCTCGCCGCATCGAAGGAGATCGTCGAAGCACTCTAAAACGAAGCGCAAACACCGTTCACACTCGAGAAGTAGAGGAAGAGATCGGAATTCAAAGAGCTACAAAGGTTCCAGGAGCAGTCATTCGCGAGATCGAGACAGGAGACGTTACCGTTCCAGGACGGGCAGGTCGCACTCTTCGGATCGTACGAGAAGAAAAGCTAGGTCCACGTCCAGAGATAAGTCGCGAAGCCCCTCCAGCAGCTCGCAGTCGAATCAGCCGAAAGTTAACGTAGAGAAGAACCAAATTCTAGCGGTAAAAGGTAGAAACGTTGGCTCTTAATATCACGATTAATATTTTACTTTAACGATTGTGCGTTATAATTAAGAGATACAAATTGTATGTCGCTTTTCAGACGAGTTTCCCATTGAGCCACGTTTCAAAGACAGCGTAATCGAGGAAATAAACGCCGAGGGTTTCACACCCAAGCAGTTCACTTCGTCCGCTAGCAAAGAGAGTAAATTTAAAAATATCGTTATAGACATTAGCTCGGATACCATACAGATTCCACCGGTGTCTAACGTCTCCAGCGGCCCAGAAAGCATATTTCACACATCGGTAAGTTTCTCTCATTTTTAAATTTTTTGATGATTTACTCCAGTGTACTCGTACAATAGATAACATTTGTTCCTTCTTCTCAGATTATGATGGATCAAGAAGCAAGGTTCGATAAATGGGTGAAGAAACTCTACACTCTTAGACAGAAAGCCATAGCTGACTTGGTACATACAAATAATATTTGACCTATGACTATACGTTAGTATTTTTTTTATACTAATGCATAATTGTATATGAAAACAAATTCTGTATGCAAAAAATATATAACTGATTAAATTTTTATCAATAGTTCGATAAATTGATATATAAGTAAAGAAGAGAAAGTTTTTGTGAAATAAACCTCGGAGATTGAAATAAACCCTTTTCTCATACAGCCATCTTTTGCTTTAATAAAACATCGATTCAAGAATCATTGTATTCGATACGGCATTAATACTGACATTCATATGTATCGTTTATTTTCTCGTCAGACTTTTACAATTAATTCGCGTACAGTTTTACAAATTTGGTTTTTTAACGCTGTAAAGCTAAGGAAACTTCTCAAACTCACGGAGATAGAAATGACTATATAGGAACTTAACTACAATCACACGAAACGTGACAGAGAGAATCGCGTAACAGTTCTATAATAAAGTTTCAAATGCGCAGACAAAATTACGCATCGCCGTGGAATTAACGGAAGCTAATTAACAAGATATTCTGCATTTCCATCCCCATCTGGAAAAATGGTGGAACTAACTAATGTACTATTTATTGCCACCAGTGTTTAATCTACATGTCTACGGACATTTAAAACGGCGTGTACGCGCCGCATATTTATACATTTGCATGTTCGTTTATTGGACTCGATAATATACAAGCAAGAGCACGTAACTAATACGGAATGGATTATAAATGTTTAGGCACTCGGTCCATAATGTGATCCATGCATATATTAATAAGCACATATTTCCTTTATGTCGGTTGATGTTTTTTTTTTTTTTTATGTGGGTATTAAAGAGTTTAACTTTTCTAATCCATTCGGAAATACAACAAACACAGTATCTTTATTCGTATATTATATCTAATTGTTCGTTAATAACTATCTCAATAATTTATAGATGAAAATGATTTTGCAACAATGCGTCTTCAGTTTGCCAACTTAATTTCGATATCAATTATATATAATAATAATTCATCACACGAAACAGACTAGAATTCTATTTCTTTCTGATATACTGTTTGAAATCAATTTTTACTCGCGAGTTATTTTTATTATAAAGTATTCTGTAAATTGAAAAAACCCAGAGACTCTCACTTCATAAATGTTAGTATTAGATACATCTATAACACGTAGCATTTAAAAGTAATGAATATCCGAGTACCTAGATACGTCTGCTGACACTTAATGCCGTACGTATATGTAATAAAATGTTAAAAAAAAAGTTTATAATATTTAAAAAAAAAACGGCTTCTCTCTGCATGTGTGTGACAATGCACCAAAGTAGACTAATGGCAAAATTGCATTCAGTCGATCGCGATTCTTACCTATTCCAGTTCTGGTTCTCAGTTCCAGCTTTTATGCGTAATAACTTGACGATGAACTGATACGTAAAACATATATTTAAAATACGATATGATTTAAAATACTGCATTATTAATATTTACTAAAGCACGTAACTTTTCATGATTAGAAATGCAGAAGAGATAAGCAAGTCTTATATGGAATGTTCAAACACACCAAGACTTCTCTCGTGGATCAGTACTCTATGTAACTCCTGTGTTTTTCAATCCAAACGTTTTGTAAAAATATTTATGTAGTCACAGTAATCTTATGAATGTTTAACGTGTTTTACATATTAATCGCAATTGTAAAACCAGTAAAACAAATATATTTCTTATTGAAACACATTTCCAAAATTATTTTCAATTTTGCGATATTGATAATTCTTGTTTTATATCTCAATCTCACTGTGTTCTCAAGTACTGCCCGTGACGCAAGCGATAGATTTTCTAAACAAAATTCACAAATAAACGTATCTAGAGCTCACTAATAATAACGTATCATAAAACTGCGTCGTAAGCGCAACCACTTAGCACGTGCATGGCTATTCTACTAGTTTCATCGATTATTAACGCAGACATTCATAAATATAGTCAACAAGCTGTGTGCCAGAATCCTTAATAATAAACATTTTATTACTATGGCATGTAACACCGCATTTGCTATCTGTTTGAATAATATACCACAAGGATATGGAAGAAATATTAATTTTCCTATAAGAACCTGCGGACAATACACCATCTTGCTGAGAATTCTTACATTTTTTTATAGTGATTCAATCGTTTAGCCTCTCACGATATTATAAAGGAGTTTCTCCTGATGTACTGTATACTTCAGATGAATAATAACAAATCGTGCTTGTATCATATGTTATAATATCTAAAATTAATAGAAAATGGAAGGACTTATAATGACAATTTCGATAAAAATGCGGGAGTATATCTGAAATATGATTTAGGAAAACGCCGAGAGCGAGAAATTAATATTGATGCCCTATAAATGCAAAGTAACAATTCTAAACTCGACATAATATTTACCTATTTGCCCTGGACAGCTTATAATTTTTATACACTGATCTACTGGTGGTTGTAATATTCTAGAATAATTGAAATTCCCACTGCTCAATTATTTCTCGCAGTTTCATTCGAAGTCCTCTAAGTTTACGATATCGACTTCCATAATACTATTACCGGCGAATTGCCCGAACACTCCGCTCTGCGATGCGCTGCGTTTAACAACTGGAATTTTTGAAAATACAATAATATATTAGAAAGCACGTCATACGAGAGAGATTGTACTTTGTACAACTTGAAATTTGATAACTAACCACTAGAAGAATTTACTTTCTGCAGCATATAGGTAGGCAAGTCTTGGCATTCGCGCGCTATGTACGTCCCGACGAGCGACATGTCGGTAATTGGCGGTGTGATTACTTTCATGGTTTCACGTACGACTGCAGTGTCCACTTCGTAATAACCTGATAAATGAGAATTGTACGTGCAGCATATTTGAATAAATAAGTAAATCAATAAAAGTCATACTTACCGTTGTACATTTTTCTAAGGAGATCATACATGTTACGAGGTGGCAGTACGCGCTGACGATTCAGTGGCATGACAAAGCAACACTGACCGTCAATATCTATGATACCCGTCTTATTCTGTAAGTAAATATGGCATCGTAAGAAATATGATCCGTGCGAGGAGATCGCGCGTATGCCGAATTGCGATACGGGAATAGGATATTCCGGTATCACAGTCTCCGATTAACGTGATCCTCCGATTAAACTCACTCTTCGTCTCTTTCTAGGGGGACAGTTAGAAAGAGATGCAGAGTGAGTTTAATCGGAGGATCACGTAATCGGAGACTGTGATATCGGCCCATTGACTCACAATGTTGAAATCGTGTATAAAGCGGCCCTGGCGTCCACCGCGGAAATCAGGCACGTCAATCTTCTCATAATGCTCGTTCTCAAGATCAATCTCAAATCTCTCCTTGAAGAAGTTATTGATGTCATGATCTATGTGTCTCGCGATATCTAGCGCATCCTGCTCCATGGCTCTGGTGAGACTTTTGGCGAACAGGTCGGAGTCGGCCAACAGTCCCTGATGAACCACATTGTTGCCGTAGGACGCTTTATTCGAGCTGTCGTACGGAATGCTGTACCAGCCAGTACGGAATCTGCGCATCTGAGTCCTCGCATACTGTTTGTAGATGTACAGCCCACCGATCATGCCGATAAGCAGTATCAACAGCGCGAGGAGAAAGAGCAAAAATGTTATATGCATATGTATACGATGGATGATTCGGTATCTTCTAGAAGCGATAAAACGGCTGTTCGGGACTTCACTGACTTTTGCATACGCTGCTTCGGGATCAGCTTTCTTACCCTCCTGTTGAAGAAAAATACCTGCGTTTAACCCATCCCTAATTCAGATATCTTTTTGTTCTTTAATATATTTTCAAATTAATTTTTCAGTAAAAAATAGCAAATAAAATAACAAATTATACATAAAACTATTATGTCTCCAAAATGTGAAATCTACGTGAAATTTACGAAAACACGGGTAATTGATAAATTGTTTATCAGCAAGTACATATTTTTTCCTGTAAATAAAATAAAATTAGTGCGGAGAAATAATTTAATTGTTCCCCGAAATTCAATTTAATTTGTAACAGCTCTGCCGGTAAAAAATATATAACAAAAGATTTAATAATTCTAAGAACTGACTTTTAGGATTCCGTTTCGGAATTACTTGACAAGTTGCGAGAGGAAAAATGATCCGTTTTAAAAATCAATAACAGCAAAAGAGGGTCTCAATTTCCCTCGTTAAATATCCCTCTTCAGGCGCTATTTCCCTATCTGCATTTAATGTGTCACGCGTCATATCGTCATCGAGGCATGGAAAAGCATAAAGCGTGTGCATCTGTCACAACAGACAGCAGTATATTTTGTCATTATAATTTACTTGGCCTGGATGACCTGGCTCCCGTTGGTAGACGCGCGAATGTATGTATGTGTACAAGACACACCAACACAGCTGAAACCCAAGCGCGCACTTGCGCTGATAGCATAGAAACAAGATAGATATAACGTACTCTGATATATAAATTGACAATTTATGGAATATGTACACACATATACACATGTACATATTATATAGATTCGACAAGAATTATTCCTACATGTATACATATACGTGTGTATACATGTACACATATATACATATGAAAGGGTTGCGTTAAGTGGCTTTGCTGCGCACAACGCGACCCCGCCGTGACCTATTAAAGATAAGCTGGATCCTCTCCTGCCGAGACGGAGCGCCCGAGGCGTCGAAGGGGTAACGTCCGGGAGACGCGGCCGAGCGCCGCGGAGCGCGAGGTGTATACTAACCGCCGCGTTTTCCTCCACAAACAATGGCTGCTCCATTTTGTCGGACGCCTTCTTCTCGGTGATCGCTTTCGTGATTACCGTCATCTTCGCGGGGCTCGTTCACACTGCGGGCACTGACGTGGGGACCGGGCTCGTGTTCCGGCAGTCGCCAACCGTGATAAACGTTTATCGGGAGGGCGATAAGGTTCCTCGAAGCCCGAGGACGCGGAGTGGGGTACTCGAGACCGAGAGGCGACGTACACACAACCTCGCGAACAACTTCGGAACGACTGCGTCAGTGTTGGGAGGGATGTTGGGAGTTGGGAATGGGGGGATCGAGGAATACGGATAAATCCCTCCGGAGCGGAGCGTTGTACGCATGTATGAACTATGACGTCATCGACCACGTGACTGATCGACATACCCGTGCTCTATTCAAAGTTTAGACTCCTGAAAAAATATAAATAAATTAACTTATTTTTTATTATCATGCTTTCTTATATTGATAACATGTCAAATATATTAAATAGGTAGAATATTTATTTTACTAAATAAAATAGAATTGTATCAAATAAATAAGAAAAAGATATTGACTTTCTTTTATTTATTGGTCTAAAAATTACGATAAAATTTTCAGACCAATTTGAGTCTGTAAGCTCAAATATTCGTATGATATGATATTCTCAATCTATTAAAATCTTGCGGGGGAAAAAAAGTTTATTTTAATATTTTTTTCTTGCTTTTTTCTATGGATTTCTTACCATTGTTTTTTCATTTCCTATTTCTTTTCTCCACGAGAGATCTAATGATACCTTTTATTACGAGAAAATAAATACGCGATTGATGCTGAATGCTGATAACGGCTGCTCGTTCTTAACTTTACCGCGTATGTTCTACTGTACAGGCAATAGGAATAGGGAATAGCAACAGAATATAGATTTTCAACCAATCGGAAGCCGTATATCAATGCATTCTATTATTGCCTGTACAACATACCTTCGTATTGAATGCTTTCCAGTTAACGACGCAAGTCGACACACTCTTTTGTTGTTCACTAGATGTTGAAAAAGGACAGAATGACGCTTGTGTCGACTTGAGTCGCTAAAGCCTTGTGTACACGATACTAGAAATCGGTCCGAGTTTTGGTTTAAGCCAATCAACTTGCAGCTCTTACAGAAAAGTAGCAGTTTCATTGGCTTAAACCGAAACTTGGACACAGTTCTTGCATCGTGGACACCGGGCATTAATGAAAAGCATCTATTGGTCGCGTTCAGCAGACCAAGCCGCTCAGTAGCGGTCGAACATGATTGGTTCTTACTTTTAGAACCAACCAATCGACGCAGAGTGTTGATAAGACAAACTCAACAGTTGTGTCTACTGAACGCGGCCATCGTGGACCCCGCATAAGGTCGACAGGAGGACAAGTGCACTTTATGCTCTTAAAACTGCACTTTAACTGCAAGATTCGTAATATTTATTTTCGAAAAATTTATTTTAATCTTTTTTCCAAAATCCGGCTATGTACCGGGTTGCGGCTGATCTTATTGATTAAAACGAGCATAAGTTTAATGAGATTCATTAATTAATTTGGCTAAAATTTGGGAAAAACGATTCGTAGTTCATGGCTAAAATTTGGGAAGTTTAAAGCTATATCCACACAAACTTGCATAAGCCCATAAACATAAACATACAAGAAT
>NW_020222673.1:0-9397 GCF_003070985.1 Temnothorax curvispinosus
ATTAATGCAAATCCTTCAACAAATTTGCGAAAGTACGAACACAACCCAAAAAAACATTGCACATTGCGCACACTTTGAGGAACGGGAAATTTTAAAACAGCCTCTTATGCCCTGTGAAGAGATGGAGTAGCCTAAATACTCTATTTTGGTAAATAAGAATTTACATTTGTCAATTCGCAGATTACATCTATTTTCGATCAATAATCTAAATACGCGTTTTAATACATAGAGATGACGTTCTAACGACTTAGTTGCTATCAAGAAATCATCGAAGTACGCTATTACATCTCCCTCACGGATTAGCTCCTGCAATATATCGTTTACAAATTTTTGGAATCTAGTCGGGGCTGTTTTTAATCCAAACGGCACTACAACGAACTCAAATTGGCCGAATGGTGTAACAAATGCAGTATATTTAATGGACTCTTCAGACATATGAATGTGGAAAAATCCATCTTTTAAGTCTAATACACTAAAATATTCTTTATCTCTAAGAACATTTAATTGATTTTCTATCACTGGAATTGGAGAATTATCTCGTAATATATATTTATTTAAAGTTCGATAATCGGTACACATTCGGTACTCTCCGTTTTTTTTACGTACAAGTACAACCGGCGACGCATATTCGGAGTTACTAGGCCTAATGACTCCTTTCGCTAATAATTCGTCCAAAATTTTCCTCAACTGTTCCTTTTCACTATACGATAATCTCCTCGGTGAGAAATGAAAGCTTTTTACATTATCAAACTGTTTAGCAGGACAAATATCCGGATTAATTACTAACGTTTCACTTACTTTATCTGGCATATCGCTTATATTAATATTAAGAATCTCGTTATCTACATTCAGAATCTCGTCGTTATCTAAATTTTCCGCAACGTTTACAGGAATAGCAATTAAATTAACTTTAGCTCTTTTTAGAATGTCCCGACCGATTATCATAGAGAATGACGTAGTATTATCAGCAACCACGTATACTGACACGTTAGCTTCACTAATTTGATCGTAATGAATATCAATTGTAGTAGTTCCAACTACGTTTAGCTGACTGCCATTAATTCCACAAAATTTATTTCCAGCATCAGTCGGCTTAATAAAACAATTGGGAATAATCTTTTCTTTCACAAAACTTATTGGACTCCCAGTATCGATCAACGCATCTACTTTAGTTTCATACTTCGCAACAGAATCACTCAATTTTATCGTAACTACTTTTTGAAATTCATTACTAATCAACGAGGCATCTACGTAATTAACTTGTTCTGATTGACTCTTACCGTTACATTCGCTCATTACATGCCCTTTTTCTCCGCATTTGAAACAGGTACCTTTCTCTCTCTTAGGCGACTTACAGTCCTTAGATATATGTCCAAATTTGCTGCAATTGTAGCACCGTATTTTGACCTGTGACGCACTTGACTCCGTCGACGCATCCTTTCTCTCCGACACCTTCATATGAGACTGCACGTCCTTCTGCTCCTTGTTCTTCCACTTCAGCTCTCGTTCCGGACGACTTTTCTCCTCCATCAGATTGACACTTTCAAACGCCGTTAGCAGCTCGTCTTTCGAGGCGAACTGTTGAAGCTTTGCTTGATTACGTAACTGCAAACTCGATATACCCTCGATAACGTACTCCAAAATTTCTTCTTCATCCACTGGAACGCGATTAGCAAGTATAATCTTCTCGTGGTAATATGCACTAAACGCTTCTCCCTGCTTCCACTTTCTTTCTTCAAACTGCTTCCGCAGCTTCAATTTACTTTGACGGTGATCGTACATCTTGCGCATTTCAAGAAGTATATCATTCGCGCTGAGCTCGACATGCTCGGGGCGAGAGTGAAACCACTCTAACGCTTTGTCCTTAAGACGCGCTCCTATGAGAATCTTTGCACTGTTGTCATCCAAACGATATGTTGCAATTAATAATCGGGCTTGCTTCTCCCAATTTCGGAACATGCCCTCTTTTCCTTGAAAATCGCTCAGCAATTCACATATTGCTTTCACGCTATGTTTCGATGGCACTTCCGGTCCTGCATCGTTCCGCGGGGCATTACGCAACATCTGGTTCTCTCTCTCCAGCATCCGCATCTCTCGCTGCATTAACGCTTGTTCTCGCCGCATGAATTCCATCTCACGTACCACGTCTTCTGGCAGAGTCCCGCCGCGGTTCGCGCGTCGATCTCTCTCCGACCGCTCACTCGCATGCTCGATATCACTTATCGACGTATGCTCCGCCTCTCGTCGCCGATCTCCTGCCGTGTTCTCGTGCTGCTCGCTTTCATCTTGATTCTGTACCACACCGATTGCTCTTAATTCGTTAATCCAGTCATTATCTGGCTCTGCCGCTTGCAATCGGGCTATCAACTCCGCCTTGCTGCCCGATGTCGGCAACTGCCGTTCTTGCAGCAACTCTTTGAGCTGGAGCACTTTACACTGGTACATGGCCATCACGTTTCCGATAACGATACGGAAGCTCGGAACACTGAAGGACACCTCACCGATACAGTTCCGCGCTTGAAATTACCCGGCAGTTTATCACGGCGGTTCACTGCGTCAACACTCGAATACCGATCCTCAATCCCACTTCTGAATTTGTAAGGGGAGGAAGCCACTCGTTAAAATGTATTATATTAGTCAGGATTTATTACTGAATACAGAATCGTAAAAACGAGAGAGACTGGCTCTTTCGGCGGTCGTCGCAGGACTGAGCCTGTTTTTCCCGTTGCCGGGACGCGCTGCTTTTAACAAAATAACGTCGAACATAAAACTAACGATCTTGTCGCGAAGCGGGCACGAAAATATTTAAGCGACCGAAGGACGATCGAGTTGCTATGCCGCATTATACTATAGTTCCTACACATATTTCTTTCTATCTCTTTCATTTTCCTTATTATCTCCCCTCCCTCACTCATTGACATGTTTACTTCTATCTTCTCCGCCTTCTCCTCTAAATTCTTAATTCTTCCTTCCAGGGTCTTTCTTTGATTTTCCCATATCTCCTCGCTTCTCCTCAATTCCTCCCTCAGTCCCTTAATTTCGTTTTTTATTTCCTCTTTATCTCTTTTCCTTTTTTTCTCTTGTTCCTCCTTATCTTTCTTTCTTTCTCCCTCTTGTTCCTCCATTTTCTTCAAAATTTCTTTAACCTTCTCCAGTAATTCTTCCGTCGCCATATTTTCTTTTCCCTGCTTTTCTTTTTTGATTTTGGGCGGCGGTGATCTGTTGACCCTTCTTTGTGCGTTAAATTCTTTTAGAATTTCTTTCTCCGCATTCGCTGCTTCCTCCACCTCTTCTTCCCTCTTCCTTTTCTCACTCTTCTGAAAGAATTCCTTGACTGATCCTGTACTGTCCGTTCTTCTCAATTTGGCTAACTCCTCCGCCTTCGTTGGTCTGCCTCTCGCTTTCTTCTCGCCTTCGCCTTCCCCCTTCTTTCCTTTATCTCCCTGTTGTGCACTTTCTGATTCTATTTCCTTCTCTTTATCCATCCGCTGTTCTTGATTTGCCTATCCCTCTTTCTTTTTTGTATCCTATGGCTGCGTGCACGTCCTACTATTCCTTCTATATCCGAGCTTCCCTTCTATGACTGAGCTAGTCTATGCCCGCTTTCGCGCCTCTTTCCTACGTTCTGTCGCCTCTCTATGTTACTTACCGTCTATGCCTCAACTGTCACTTCGTTCCAGCCACTTTCTTCACTTTTCACCTTTTAACCGATCTCGCCCCCGCTTAACTCTTTCTCCTCCGCCGTCTCACACCTCCATCCCTTGCCGTCCCGCTACTCTCACTCTCTCCCACCCTTTCTGTGTCGCACTTTTCTATCACTTTATCTCCGCTATGTTCACACCTGTCACCTTCTATGTTCCGGAACCGGAAGTCTCAATATCCTTTTGTTGTTGCTTGTAATTTAGCCGTAATTTGACCAATTGAACATGCATAGGTAAAATAAATTTAATAAGAGTAAAATAATATTATAAACTACAGTTATTTCTCATAGTCAATAATATAATTATTGGTATGCATTTAAATATTACATGTAAATATTATTATGCTAAAGTAAAGGTTTTTAATGTAAGACTTTTTTTAGATAGAAAAGCATATGTATATAACCGTGACTTTTATACATTACATTTGCGAATTTTAATTTTTAAGTTATAAATATTTATAAATATTTATAACTATTTATAAATATTTATTTAATTAATTATATTTGCAATCTTTATATATTTATAAACTTCTAATATATATACATATATACAGGGTGTCCGAAAAATCGCCTACTCCACTTCGGGAGGTGATTCGGGACCCAAAAACAAGCAAAAAAGTTCATACAAACATAGGTCCGGAAATGAGCCGTTTCCGAGTTATAGCCACTTTTATGTTCAAAAATTGTAAATTTTTATTTTCAATTTTTTTAAATTACAATTACCAAATTCTCTCAAGTTTCTGTCTACATTTCGAAAAGACGCTATTTCCGGTACATCTCGATTTGGAAAAGACTGGATGTATAATCTTCTTGCCTCGGCAGCATTACTTTGAGCAAGACCATACATAAGATGCATATCAGCTAATTCATTAAAACTTAAACGATCCATTGATGAATACGGACAGATTAGATACAACCTAAAAGTAAGGTATTGTTAAATAATAATTTGAAACTTATTGGCTACGTTTACACCCAGCGACCTGATCGCGGCCTGACCTATATTATGTGACCCGAAGTAGGTCTAGTCATCATTCGTTTACACCGAAAGAAACCTAAAAATTGACGGGATCGTATTTGGGATCGCCCTGAATTGCAGCGAATCCGAACAAGCAAATGAAGCTTTTAGGTCATTTTAGGACGCGTCGCGCTTGATCGCGCGTTTACATCGCAAATGATAACGGCCGATTTCAGGTCGGGTCACTAAAATACGCGGCCTGATCTGAAGCCAGGTCCGGTCGTCTATCAACTGTTTACAGCAGGCGGGCTAAATAATTTAGGTCGAATTTGAGGTACAGGCCGCGGCCTAATTTCAGGGTGTAAACGTAGACATTGAAAAGCCGTGATTTACTTACTGATTTTGAATAGGCGTGAAAACAACTGATTTCAAGTAGCCGTGAAAACAACTGATTTCAAGTAGCCGTAAAAACAACTGATTTCTTTTAAAAATAATGTAATCGTTACAAATATTGAAAAATTGAAAAAAAAATAAAAAAATTAAAATTAAAAAAATTAAAAATATTTAAAAATAAAAATTTTTAATTTAAGAAATAATTAAGAAAGAGGGATGCCAAGCGGATTCTAAATTACGATTTTTGAACATAAAAGTGGCTATAACTCGGAAACGGCTCATTTCCGGACCTATGTTTGTATGAACTTTTTTGCTTGTTTTTGGGTCCCGAATCACCTCCCGAAGTGGAGTAGGCGATTTTTCGGACACCCTGTATATATTTATTTATAAATATAAAAAATAAAATTTGTAAATATAAACGCAAATGTAACGTATAGCGCATCGTCAATTTGCCAACTCGAGACTCGGCACTCGGCGAGACACGAGACACGAGACGCGAAACCCGAAATGCGTGGCATCGTGGTATAGCCGACGCGTGCTAACGGCAACGCCGGCAACGTCACAGCTCAAGAGAGAAGGAGATAGCAGATCGTATGTCTGTCCTTCTCTCCCCGCTCAAAGCTTGCCGAGTGCCGAGCGTACATACACGGACAGAAGAAGGGCTTGCGCAACCAGCATATCCCCTCCATCTGAGTAGTTCGGACACGAACCATAGCACGGACACGAACCATGTGTGTACCGTTACCGAGCGTAACGACGTAGTTGACGTCCACTTTCTCAGGCGGCGCATCAGTATACGTCCACTAGAACGGAATGATCTCGGTGGCCGCTCTCAGGTTTCTCTCTGGTGGTGCTCACAAGAGCCTCGATCACCGTCGTGTTCAGACGTGTCGGTTACGGTTTAAGTTACAGAGTGTGATATACTTATATATAATAAAGACAGTATTCAGAGTGTACAAAGACCAAGATTGTTGTGTTCCCTGCTCATCTCACCACATTTCAAGTCGTCCCTGATTATATTTCCAATAAATTTTTTTTTGGTGAAATTTCCATTTGTCAGAGGTCGATTACAATACAGTGAAATTTTTTGTTCACCAGATTTCGATTAATTTGTATTTAAGAAGCCCAAATTTAACATTTAAGTCGATTGATGTCAATATTCATGCATTTTTTACCTTAATTTTACCTGTGTTGCACATCACCCCAAGAAAATTTAAAAATGCTGAAACAGACGTTTTTTTGAAAACTTGAAAAATTTTTAGGAAAAATTTAAAATTTTGAAAATCTAATTACACAGAATTGTAGTATTTTTCTTCCTCTACATTATACAGCCATGATCTATTCAAGAATTTGATTTTTGGATATGTTTTCCGAGCAACGAGTGAACGTGTTGCACATCACCCCACACAACCCTATATATTGTAGCTACATTGTATTTTTAAGGACTGTGATTTTAATTCATTCAGTTATGTGATAATATTTAATTTATTTACTCGATTATGTAGCTCTACTAAATAGTTAAGTTTTCGCAAACATTTGGAGGGAAAATAAAAATACATGAATAGTTTAATGACTTGAATATAATAATTACAATATGAAAATACAAAACCATACTTTAATTCATTGCGATAAGAATCAGAAACAGTATTAAAATATTAATCCATGATCAGATCCTCTAACAGAAATCTATTTACAAATATTAGATGTATCATCTCTTGTCATTTCTTGAAGATAACTGTACAAAAATAAATATATACAATTATATCGATTATAATCACGTATTATTCATAGATTTGATACAAGTTGGATCCATGTATGTAATATTTTCGGGAAAATGGTCCATTATAATAAACTTTTTCTCAGTCGATCTGTTCAAGCAGTCAAGAAATCCGAACCAATAAATAACTAGTCCAGACCCGAATCTGTTCCAGTAGTTTCCAGTTTCGCATCGTTTTATATTCTTCATGTGTTTTTAATACATGAATTATTACTTATTTGAAAATTAATAATTAGTGGGTAAGGAATAATCACATTGTCAGGTAAATTTTTTATTTTAAAAATAATAATTGATTTAATATAAATAATTTAATTATTGCAGATAAACATGATTTAAAAAACATGTTAATATTATATATATGTATATATACGATATATATGTGTATTTATATCTACCTAACATAGAGAATTCACAAGAATAACATTAAATATAATAAATACGTATTTAATCAATAAATACATATTTAATAAATTTCAAAAATAGGAGACAATAGTTCTATATTATAACTATTATTACATTTAATGCTATAGCGATTCTCTATATAATACGAATATAAATACATATATATGTATATTTGTAAAAAATAAGAGGTTTTATATATATATGTATATATGGGACAATCCACGTCACTTTTACCCTTCCATCTGTCCAAAATTGGTATGGACGGATTTTAATGACTAAGGGCAGAAAATGTTCATCTTGAAAAGAGCTTTCAAAAGGCATGTGGCATATATGCGCAATTCAACATGGCGTCATGTTGAATCTGAAATTTTGAATTTATTCCTTTAAGTAGCCATAACTATGACGCCATGTTGAATTGCGCATATATGCCACACGCCTTTCGAAAGCTCTTTTCAAGACGAACATTTTCCGCCCTTAGTCATTAAAATCCGTCCATACAAATTTTAGACAGATGGGGGGTAAAAGTGACGTAGACTGTCCTTACCTCCCATCTGTCCAAAATTGGTATGGAACGGATTTTAATGACTAAGGGCGGAAAATGTTCGTCTTTTCTCCAGTTCCTAGAACTTGTCTATTTTGTAGCCAATCAGTACGATCTGCTGCTACTTTTCATTGCCCATGAAATTTCACCTTTAGAAGTAGAGCAGCAGAAATACAAATGATTTTGGCAGAAATAAACAAAACAAGGCAAATGAGGGCTCGTTCGCGACGATGGACGGGCGACAGTAATAAAATATTACAAATTGAATAAAATATATATAATAAAGTAAACGTTTTGGTCCTTGGTTTGGACCCTCCTCAGTACATATAGCTGGTCGAGTGAAATGCAGTGGTCACAAGTAGTCAAAAATGCAATTATTCCGCTCTCCGATTATGAGATTGTGGATCTCGTATCCTCAACGTGACTATCTTAATTCCATTAAAAAAAAAATTAAACAAATATATATAGTCATACCTTAAAAAGTGATCACAAGAGTTACCTGACAGTCAAATTGATAAGATATACGATACCATCTCTCCGCGTAATACAATAAGTATTACGCGGCATTTTTGACTACTTGTGACCACTGTATTTTACTCGACCAGCTATGTACTGAGGAGGGTCCAAATCAAGGACCGAAACGTTTACTTTATTATATATATTTTATTCAATTTGTAATATTTTATTACTGTCGCCCGTCCATCGTCGCGAACGAGCTCTCATTTGCCTTGTTTTTTTTTATTTATTGTTATTGAGAGCGTTATCTTTGTTATTTTGACAGAATATACCGTACATCTGATTTATCAATCAAACATTTTTCGAAATTCGTAACGCCAAAATGGACCGTATGGCCTACATCTCACAGCACGAAGCTATAACAGTTTCACAATCTCCACTTAACTTACCAGTAATTATTTCTATAAATATTTATAACATAAATTAAAAACAACTTTAATAATATTCATGATAATTATTTACACTTTATTTTAAAATATTTATTATAATCTTTTAGATACTTTCATTTTCCGGACATTATAATATTTACAAAATATTCAACGTATATATTTTCAAAATATTTAAATCTTTTTTATAAATATTTTATAAATATTTTATAAATATTTTGTGCTGTCTGGGAGTTTAGCGCGCTCGACTGTTCTTCTTCTGACGGGCAGATGCTTGCACGCTTTTTTCGCATTTCTGTCACTCGGATCTATACGGCAAAAACAACAATTTAAGCGACATACACTTGTGAAATTTTGCTGCAAATATGTTTCAAGCGTTTAGCACACTCGACTGCTCTTTTTTTCACAGACAGATGCTTGCACGTACGTTCTTTTCACGTTTCTGCCGGTTGGATCTGTACTCAAAAGATACTTCCATATTGTTTTCACATTTCTGCTACATGTTTACTTTTAACAAATAGTATAAAATTTCACAGTAGCTTCTTACAGCAGACTACTGCAATAGTACAGTAAGTACTCGTTCAATCACAGATATTATGCACTTTTGTCGCAATTTTGGACTGTTTTCTTGCGCACTTCTTCGGGACGCATCTGAACTACCAAACTGGTTACCAGGGCAGCTTCAGTTTTGCCGTTTGCTATGACAGAACCCTCCTGCTGATGTTCC
>NW_020222673.1:9497-16042 GCF_003070985.1 Temnothorax curvispinosus
GTTGTCATTACAGTCAGTAGAGCTTTAATAATCTGCAGCTGCACACTCTCGGTCTGTGGACCGGTGAAGCAACCGCAAATGGTCTCGACAATGCGCACAATCAGCAGCTTGTTAGAGTTGTTAGGCTCCGTTGAATCAGGCACATTGCCAGTGAGATGGCTATATGCGATTAACTTCTGCAGACAGTCCAGTGCTGTGTCACCACAATCCGTAGTGACTAGCTCTGACATGCTGACTCAAATGGCAAGAAGTACTTCTCAGCGGTAATGACATTTGAGTCGCTCTTAATTGAGCTGTGGCCCAATTAAGGGCGTTTGAGATAACCTCTTCACCCTGCACAGCTGGTGTACATCTTTGATCTCGTTACGGAGGTCCTCTGCAAGATGGAAATATGAGTGACAAACTTAATTAGCAACTATCGCTTATAGCTACAGGCTCATTAGCCTGTATATTTATTTATTTTAGAAAATAATTTTTAAAACGTTCATATTAATTCTGATTGCAGACGAACCTTCGGGAACACTAGCGCCTTCTTCTTTTAACATGAATAACTAAAAATCTATATTTCGGCTAATTACCGAGTTTATAAATATTTAATTATAATTATCTGGGTGACTCACAAACCTTTTTAGTCACACTTCATAACTCTTCATACAAAATACAAACGATTCCGTATAAAAACTTTTATTAATTTATCTATTTCGGCTAAATGCATGGTGTAAAAATAATTAATTAATTACAATTAAACGAATGACTCACAAACCTTTTCAATTGCACTTCAAAAGTCTTCACACAAAATACAAACGATTTCATATGGTAGATTCTTTCCCGGACATTCATTTCCGGTCAAATACATACGAATTTAGCACCCCCTTAAGGTGAAATAGTTTGACGCGCATCTGCGAATCGGCCTTTAGCCGGAAGCCGAGCATCCTCGATGCTGTGATCGGAGACGCTCGAGAATGTTCGGCTACAGTCGGGTGCGCTGCGAGCGTCACATGCGCGACCACGAGCTGCCCCGCCGACCGAGCAGTGTCGTCAGGAACGCCATTACAACCAGACCTCGTGTGAATAAGAATAAAAAGAGAGCGTACGGCTCAGCCGGCGAGACCGCCGTAGAGTTAGCAGACAAATTGAATATTTTGGAATTATTTTTTTTCATATAATTTGGGAATTATTTGGGGAAGTTTGGGAAAATTGTTTAAACATTTGGGAAAGAATAGATTTTTTGTTATTAACAAAATTTATCGAGCATCAAGTTAGCAGATAGTGACTATGTTTAATGTTTATTATAAATGGAATCGATTGGAAATCATTTGGGGATGACATCTTCATTGTAATTTTTATTTGGGAAAAGTCGGTTTTTTTGTAATTTAAATAAATCTTTGTATTAATGTTCTTTTTCGCTGCACTTCTGCATTAGTACAACAAGTGAACTTATTGCACTAGTTCAGAAGTGTAACGAAAAAAAACAGACCATTATCGGCAGTAGTGTGAAAATTACATATTTTTCGGAGGAGCAGCGAGTTGCTTACGTCGAGACCGTCGAGTAGACCTCGACATGACAGCATACTCCGAAAAGAAAATTTGTAGGTGTTATTTTCTTCATATATAGTTCATATATACATTATTTATATCTTATAAACAGAGTAATTCCTTTATTTCCTTTTCCATAATCGTGGTACACTGACTCGCATGAGTCGGAAATTCATTGGGTTGAAAGAAGAATTCCTTTTCCGTCAATATCAATATCAATATCAGCAAAACCAAATGTATGGGGGTTAACCATAGCAGTAATCTCGCATTTGGATAGAAGGGCAACAGATCGAAGAAGTGAATAGTTTCGTTTACTTGGGTGGAGTAGTGACCCCAAATGGCGGAACACAGGCGGAGGACGTCGCGTACCACATTTAGAAGGCTGGCTGGGCTTTCGCGTCCCTTGGAAATATTTGGAAGTCGGGAACCTTATCTCTGCGAGTCAAGTTGCGTGTGTTTGACGCTTGTGTAAAGTCCGTCTTGCTCTATGGGTCGGAGACATGGACGGAGACAAACTACAAGTCTTCGTTAATAAATGCCTGCGAAAGATCTTCAGAATATGGTGGCTCAGAACAATCTCAAACGAGAAGCTGTGGCAGGTAACGGGGCAATCCGACATTCACAGGGAAATAAAAAGACGCAAATACAACTGGATTGGCCACACGTTGAGAAAGGAATACGATGAAATACCTCATGCTACCTTGCAGTGGCAGCCCGTTGGTACGCGGAGAAGAAGACACCCCAGAACAACTTGGAGAAGGACAGTCACGCACGAAACTGGCAAATCTATTAGCGAACTAAGATTCCTGGCGAAGAGCAGAGATAGGTGGAAATCTTTTGTTGAGAGCCTATGTTCCTGAGAGAAATTCGGCAATAATGTTAATTAATTTTTTAGGCTTCCATTTCCATTAAATAGTTACTTTATAACTGTAAAAGTCACAACAAAATTCCTGTTTGTAATTTGACAATTTTGAAAATTAAAATATTATATAATAGGTACATTTTCAGTACTGCATCCGCTCATTTATTAAACAAGAAGTTAAATTAAGCAACTAATTAAATTATTAATATTAAATATTAATACAATAAGATATTTGTATTTACATTTATCAAAATAAAAAATAAGCTCAATTATGAAAATAAATATTAATAATTGGATTTATTAAAAATTAAATAATTTGTTCAGATATTGCGCTCGAATTCTTTTCGCGTTTTACAACGCCCGATCGTTTCACATTAGATGGCGCGACGCGTGAGTCGCCACTAGAGGAACTCTAGTCGCCACTCTCAAAGAGCCCCCACCTCTTTCTTCACGATCGTTAGGTGTCATGGCCGCACTTGCTTGCGTTTCTTCGAATGTGTCGAGTCCGTTATCTCTTTCTTGACGGATTGATCGTTGCGGCGCGTGTTCTGGAGATCAACCGAACGAGAGTCAGATCACCAGGGAGAGCTCACCGCCAGGAAAGGGAAAGCTGCGGCAGTTAGCGTCCGAGAGGGAGGATCGAGGCGAGGAGTCCGGTCCAGCGAGCGAGGCCCTTTTAAGAGATTCTCATTGGAACGCCATATTTAAAGACAGACATTAGTAAAAAAAAGTACAAGGGCCTCTGCTAGAGTTTATATTCGTCTTGAGATCTGAGAATTATATGTATGCTTTACTTTATTATGTCCACGCTACGACAGACGTCTCGTTTTTTGTCATCAGCCGAACGCTGCCCTTGCAGCAACCCAATGCAAAATATTGGCCGCGTTCAGGCAACACAACTGTTGAGTGAGCGCTCATTATGATTGGTTCTTACACTTAGATCTGGAGAAGAACCAAAGGTAAGAACCAATCATATTAAAGAATCACTGACCGCTCACTCAACAGTTGTCTTTCCTGAATGCGGCCATTGTATAATATTTAATTGCGGATTGTACATACTGTAGTAAAGCCTCTTATTTAGTCAAATACATTGAGAAAACTTATCCTCAATCTCCAAGAGATATTCTCCCATTTTTAAATAATCCCCCTCATCAATTCATCCGTCTTCTCCTTGCAACTTGCAAGTCTATGGATCTCCCCCCCTTAGAAAGAGCCGAAGAGTTTAATCGGAGCATCATGTGGCGGTCAGCTGTCCGCCACGAACGCGCGACGGTGCGCGCGACGCCGGCAGTATGACGGGAGGCGCGCGGCGCGAAGCGGCGGCACGGTATCGATCGGCCGGGCAGTTCAACGCGCGCCCGCTACGCGGCGCATCGCCGGCCGATTCTCTTGTAAGAAAGATTCGACACCAACTGCTATATAAAGGGCTGTTCAGCGGGGCTTCTCCAGCGATCGTCGGGTTCGCCAGTCAAGGTGTGCTCATAGGGCCCTTGACATAACCCTCTTTTGTACGGAGTGTGCTCATTTCGGGCCTTCGTTCACGGAGCGTGCACACTACGGGCCTTCGTTTATACCTGCCTTGCAGGACATTAACTCTCTTCGGTAAGAGTCAACCGACAGGAAAGGTTTTCAGGGTCATATTGACCCAGCCCTGTCGGGCAACACCGAATCCGGTGGAGACCAAGGCGCTGCCTTCTCCAACTCCGATCCTGGCTCCAGCTCCGGTTCCGACTCCGACTCTCTGACTCCTGCTCCTGAGGGTAAATCCAAGGTTCCTCACCGGATCTCCAAGGTGAAACTCCTTCTCTGTGGAAGTACATCCCGAAGACCAAGACGAAGTGGAAGTTTACACCAATTGCAAACTGGGGTCATACTGACCCATCATCAAAATCGGTGAAGACTGAGACGCTATCCACTTCAACTCCGATCCTGACTCCGACTCCGGTTCCTGAGGATAAATCCACGAGTCTTAACCTGGCCTCTGAGGAAAAGACTCCACCGTAGAAGCTTATCCCGATCACCATCCCGGCTCCTGAGACTAAGACGAGGTGGAAGTTCACCCCGGTTACCGTTCCTGTTTCTGAGATCCAGGCAAAGGATATATTTCCGATCTCTATGGTGGAGACTTTCCTTCCGTGGAAATTACACCTGATCGCTCTACCAATCCGAGCACCGTGCATCCGGCACGTACCTCATCCAGGCGAACCAGGGAATTATGTGGCAACACAGACGGACCACGTCTTCAAGACTTCAAGACTCCTCCACGACCTCGATTTCCTCGGGCACGATACAGTCCCGTTCCGTCCACTCCTAGAGGCAAGCCAGGGACTCTCGGACGGAATTTATATATCCCGCGAAAGAATCTCTCCACAAAGAAGAGATCCTTGTTTAAGGAATTTAAGGACGCCTAAATGAGAATATTACACTACACAATAATTACCTACACTGACACACACGACCACCTACTCATAGACATCAAAGAAATATTTATCCTGTATATACCAAGAGCATGAATAAACCTAGCGAGATTTTACCTAATTAAACGATTGATTATTGTGGGAATCGACGCACCTTCACCTATATCCTATCCCACACATCATATTAATCGGAGACGGTGATTCGGACCATATTTACAGTGAGGAAATAATTAATCAATATCGAGTCGAAATCGATTTATTCTGAATTGAAAAGTCATCAAAAGTGGTACCACATTTCAATCGAGATCAATGAATATTTCAATTACTTTTTGATATACGTTTTCGACGTCAATTAGACGTCGATTCGATAAGTTATTTCTCGCTGGGATATAACCGACAAAATTACCATTTTCTATGTTATCGACCTAGCTATATCTGTCCTTGTATAAACGCAAGGATATAAACAAGGATCAACAAGGATAGCACCTAACATTGCACGCATACATACGCACGATACACATCAACATCATACTTTTATATTACGCTTCCAAATCTTAATTTGGGGGGTTTATCAATGTTTTTATTGTTGTGCAATTCAGGGGAACTTGTTTTCGCGTTCGTACCAATGGTATATCATATCTCTTATATGAAATACATCTTGTTACGAGCTGACAGCTCGCCGCAACTCGAGACGCCATATTGCATGGGATAAAAGTAGGTAAGGAAATCTGTACTTCCGTAATTTTTTCTCGTTTTCTATATAAAATCGGAGTCCCCCTGAATCATTCGTATGTACTCTGCAATTCTGGAAAAGGATTTTTAATTCTGTCAAATTAATACGATGCTACGTGACGACAAAAAAATGCCGTAGTAATCGGTAAAACAGACGGCTCCAGCATCACCTTAAGGTATGTACATACATACAGTTACCAAAAAATAAATATTTACGAGATATTTTATATTTTATATCAAACAAAATATGAAATATCTCGTAAATTATTAATTTTTTTATAACTCTACCTTAATATTTTTATATGTAGAATAATTAGAAAGATTATATGAAAAAAGTGTGCAAATTAGAAACTTGCACATTGCTTCCTCATCATTACAGATCGCTATCATTGCTCCTATTTTATTTTGCTCACAAAACTCCTGTTATGAGGAAGCTTGTATTTTATTTGATGCATAATTATTAGTATGTATTAGTTTGACTTCCTCATAGAGGAAGCTTTATGAGCGAAATAAAGTAGAAGCAATGGTAGCGATCTGTAATAATAAGGAAGCAATGTGCAAGTTTCTAATTTGCACTTTTTTTCATTTTTTTAACCTTTTCATGAATTGAAAAAGGGTTACCTTAGTAGCACAAGTGGGGTTTTACAATTGACGCAATGTCAAATCGATATTGACTTTGGGAGTTCAAGCTACGTGGCTCATATATGGACTTTCGTATATGGACCTTTAATCGTGTATAAAGTTGGATCTAATCAACCAAATTTTAAAGAATTATATATGAAATAAGGGTAAAAAAGACTAAAAAATATAATAAAATTAAAAACAGCCCGATATCTTAAAATTTACGGAAATTATAGCAACCACTAACATTTCTACAAAAATACTAAACTTTATTTAAAAAGAACCGCTTTACCGATCATCGCCAAATTCAATCCCAACCTTCCTTATATGATACTCTTGATTTAAAAAAATGCATCTTGATATCTAAAAAATTACGA
>NW_020222674.1:0-18390 GCF_003070985.1 Temnothorax curvispinosus
GTCGCCGATGTGTCAACGGCGTCTCGATCTCCTTCGCGTTCGCGGCGTGATCGCTGCGCGATAATTGAGGTAAATGCGAAGGCGTATCGCGCGGATCAAGTGACGGCGAAGACGGTCCGCCAGGTGCGTCGGTTTATCGATAACAGGTGTCCCGCGTCGGAAACTAATGCCCTCCCGGACGCCGGTGCCACACGATAAAGGTTACGTCCGCGAGCGGGACAGATGAATCGATTGCGGTAGTGTGAGAGGATAGGATAGGATAAGGATCATGTCGAGAAAGTGGCTGTCGAATTTCGCCCTGGCCGGCACCATCAGGCTGCTGATAATGAACTCCGATTATCAGAAGATCATCGGCAACCGCGTCGAGGTGTCGACCGCCTTGAACTCCTGGAAGAGAGGTTAGTCGCGGGGTCTGGCACGGCCTGCTCTCCAGCTCCAGGACGAGCGTAGTTTTTCCTCACGGTCATGTTCGATTGTTTTTATTTTAAACGCTGAAATATTAACATTAGAACTATCGACGATTAATTTCTTAAAAAAAGAAAAAAATGGATAAAGGGGAAAATAAATTGATCGATTTGATCATTTGCGACCAATGTCATGAAAGATCTTAAAAAAATACAGTTATGAATTTGAGTAATTTTCGTAAAAAATTATAAACCACAGTCGCTCTGACTGCTCTGGTAGTTCTGATGTTAAATATCGTTTTGATTAATTAGCGCCAAATTGACTTTGCAGTCGCGTTTTCAACGCATTCTTGATTTTCCAGTAACCGAAGGAGTTTACCTGCATAAGATCGGCGTAGACCCATACGAGGGAGATCTGTTTCACGAGACCCCGATCGGCTTGTACGCGTTCGACTTGATGCAGGAATACTTACCTCAGTGGGCATTATTTCTGCTGTTTGTTGTTGTCGACCTAACCACTGCTCTGTGCCTCGCTCTTGCAGCCAAACATTATGCAATTGAGTTGGTCGGTACAGTATTAGAATTTAAACTTGTTCAGTTTGAAATCTTCGTGATAAAAGGTACACGCGATATTTATTTCAACTTGAATTACAGGCAACGAAGAGAAAAGGGGAGAAGGACGAGACTAAGAAGCCTAGTAAAGACGTTTCCAGCACGTCCGCGTTATACGTTTCCACAGCGTATCTGTTCAACCCGTACATAATATTGAACTGCGTTGGCCTGACGACCACGGTATTCACCAATCTACTCTACTCAATCGCATTGGTGTCGATGACGAGACGCTCCGTGCTCTGGAGTTGCGCGTCGATAGCGTTATTGACGTTGCAAGGACTTTATCCCGTGTCGCTCATGGTACCGGCAACCATTTACGTTGTCAGTACGGCGAAGAACCGAAAGACCAGCATTGCTACGATGCTGGTCACATTTACGAGCATCCTGGCAGCCCTATTCGCCATTTCTTACTGCATCATGGGGAGCTGGTCGTTTTTGTGGAGTACCATCGGCTTCATCCTAACTGTTCCCGACTTACGTCCGAATATCGGACTGTACTGGTACTTCTTCACGGAGATGTTCGAGCACTTCAGATGGCTTTTCATCGCGTCCTTTCAGATAAACGTCAGTTTACTGTACATAGTCCCCCTAGCGCTGCGATTACGACGCGATCCGATGCTATTGGCGTTCTCCTACCTAGCGATAGCTGCCATATTCAAGTCCTATCCGTGCATCGGAGACGTCGGCTTCTATATATCTCTACTGCCGCTGTGGAAGCACTTGTTCCAACGTGAGTTTGAGTCGAACTCTTGATACTTTCATTCGTACAATTCCGAGCGACACGAATTGTTTTAACAATTACCTTGCCTTTTTTTCTAGACATGCAACAAGGATTCATCGTAGGTTGTTTTGTACTGTTTTGCACGGTCTTCGCTCCGACTGTGTGGCATCAATGGATCTACTCCAGATCGGCGAACGCAAATTTCTACTTTGGGGTAACACTGGCGTTCGCCATAGCGCAAATCTTCCTCCTCACGGACATCCTGTTTGCCAGTGTGAAACACGAGTTTGCAGTTCAGCATGGTATCAATAAGAAAGTTAACGGAAATGAGGCTAAACTGCTGCTCGAATAAAATAAGCTTTTTTTAGATCGAAATGCATAATACCCTGCCGATGAACAGTGACAAGTGATACATGTCTTTGAATCATTTGTTATAAATAAAAATAGTTTTTTACAAAAGTCTGCTTTTATTTTGATTGATGCATGCGTTCATTCGTTTAAAATGTTTACAATATCACAGTACGAATTTACAGTATAAAACTCGCTTACTTCTAAAATACATACTAAAATGATACGCTATGTTTTATAGTTAAAATTATAAACGTGTACATGTTTAAAAAATCAAATATTTTACATAAAAATTCATTTTTATATAATCAGTGCAAAACTATTTAAAATCTTTTATGTAAAACTTACTATTTACTTTAAAACTAATTATTATATAGTAATTTTTAAATTGTAGATTAATAGCATTATATATTGTACATCAATTATACATTATATACTGCACTGCTATCTTTTATACATATATATACATTATACATATATATTCCCTAGTTTTTTCGTAAAATTACTTGATATCACATGCTACCTCCGAAAAATGTTTGTGTATATGATCAATCTATAAAACAATCCAAATATTATCAGAGAGATATTAAACAATCGTGTTCTCGTATATCTGTCTCGTACTTAATATTTAGTAATACTGATATCTTTGTACTGTGATCAACTCTTACACTTATCAAAACTGACGTTTATCCTTGGACTTCATACTGAATACTAATACTTTTACCCCTTTCAGGCAACTTAAAAACAATGATCTTTAATTATGTCACGCTTAATACTGATTTTTAGGTAACTTTAAAATGATTAAAATTAAAACGTTAATAAAATGATGTATCAAACCAATGTATGATCTACGTGCATTCGTAAAAAATGCAATAATGCCCTAAATCCTATATGAATCGGTTGTTATTTTTAATCTTTCTTTGACTTTAAATTTTCTCCCTTTAACTTTA
The DNA here is from genome assembly GCF_003070985.1 of Temnothorax curvispinosus. Lineage (NCBI taxonomy): Eukaryota > Metazoa > Arthropoda > Insecta > Hymenoptera > Formicidae > Temnothorax > Temnothorax curvispinosus. The sequence continues at coordinate 3,036 of NW_020222674.1, forward strand.
AATTTTCCATTTTACGCACAAGTTCATCAAATGTTTTTGTTCTATTTTCTTCCCCAAGCTCTACGGTAACGGATAACTCCGTTGCTCTTGATGGGCCACTACCATTACATGACTTAACTTTAGAATTGCCTTTCAATTTCGCTATTACATCATTGTTTAATGGCAACTGTTCAAAGGGAATATTTGCGTTATGTTTTTTGCAGTATTTCCAAAGTACTTCCCAATGTTCGTTTTTGCAGAGTATATTTGGATTTCCTATTATTATCATAAGTGCTTTTGCACGTGTTAAAGCAACATTAAATCTCTAGAAAAAAAAGTTACATATAATTTTACATATATACATATATACGCGCACACACACACACACATCACCCCGAATTATAAATAATTAATAATATATATACATATATGTTCGAGTCTACTTTAATCACAAAAATTTTAATACTTTAAACTGCACTCCCCGTACGGGAAGTAAATAGGGGACTCTCGTGCGGAGAAACTGAGCTCCGTCTTTCGAAAGAGACGTTAAACTGTTGGTCCGCACATGGCAACTGGTGGCAACTGCTATGTGTATCCCCCCATGATGATGATATATGTATATATACACACATACAATTCGGGGTGATGCTACGGTGATTCTATGTGAGAGTAATTAACTCACAGTTAACGGATTCTAGGTTCATAGTACATGTAATGAATAACATACCTTTGGATTGGATAAGAAACCAATGTGTTCTTTATCATTGTGTTCGAAGACTTTAGATCGTACCGTGGATAAAATCATCACATTTCGTTCTTGTCCCTGAAATGTTTCGACTGTTCCTACAGTTATGCCTTTTATCTTCATAGCTTCTAGATGATGAATAATATCTAGTTGCTGTTGTTTAAAAGGCGTTACAATCCCGATATCCTTTGGTGTTATCACGTGTTTTCCAAATTTCGTCTTAATCAGGATACTCACATACATTAGTACCGCCAGTACTTCGGCGGTGTTGCAGACACTGCAAATGTATCACGCTTATGTTTATGCAATTTTGCAGACAAATTAATTATATAAAAATTTGATCCTGATTTAAGACAATTGTAACAAAGTTTGCATATACTTAAATATATTAACCTTCGGTTTAAAGATCTTGTTTCTGTGCCTAAAACTTCTTGGAATATCATAGGAAAATTTTTATTGGGCAATTGTGACCAGTTCAACGCCATTCGTATATCGGCTCCTCCACAGATCTTTAAGTCACCACAATAAAATTGTTTATTTGACACGTGTAAAAGATTTTCATGACTACGGAAATTTTGAACTAATTTCGTTATATAGTTCGGATTATATGTTCCATCCTGCTTTTTATACGGGTCACAATCGTCCATTAATCTTTCTAACATGGATCTTCCTGTTAGGGTAATAAATTAAATAGTTAAAAAATATACAGATTACACGACATTTAATGCATTTTGAAAAAACTTGCCGAGAAGATGCTCAATCCTTTTGCAACAAACAACAGGTCCCAATTGATAAGGATCACCTGCGATAACAATTTGTGGATGAAATCTAGTATTCTCATCAGATTCTTTATTTGTTATCGCTAGAGGAATCAACATCTCTGGTTCAATCGCTTGACTTGCCTCATCAATAATTATGTAAGAAAAATGATTTTCTCGAAAATTTACATCAATCAATCTGTAATAAACGATACATGACATGTCAAATATCTTCTAGAAATTTAATTTAACAATATCAATTTAATTAAGAAGTATCTCTATATCTAAACAATGTTCATATAAATAATTACATATATGTATAATTAATTTTATTTAATCATATAGAAATTTTTATAACTATTAAAAGTAAAAATTTTGACTGCATATCTAAAATAACATATACATACACAAAAGAAAATAGAACAACATGTCAAATACATACCTTACAGATGATACTAATGTTGTAATAATAATTTTTTTCCGTAACAGTAACTCTTTTGACAAAAAGAGAGTAGATTCTTGAACAAAATTCGCACATGATTGAATTTCATTCTTCACAGTCGACCTGTTTTTCAACAGACAAAATTCAATTCGTATATTTATTTTGCGAGTTTTGTCACCCTTCATAAAATTTATGCCGTAAGCGAAATTGTGTGATCATTACAAATAAAAATCAAATTTAAAGACAAACTTTTACTTGTGCAATGTTAATTACGGTATTTGTAAAAAAAAGGGGAAACGAGAAAAACTGCAACAAAAATAAATTTTTTACCATTCTCTAGATGGAGCATACATTCGATATATCAAATTTGTCGGAATATATTTAATCAATCTTTTCGTGATTTCATCAGCTGCTGCATTAGATGATGTGCACACCAATATATTTTTCGTCGGAAAGTGTCTCACAATCTATCAACCAAAGAATTAAAATTAAAAAAAAAAAAAAAAAAACAGAAAAAATTAAAATTAAAAAAATAACTTAGCTCAATGTGTTAGATCTAACAAAGAAATTACCTGACATATAGTTTCAACTAATGTCGCTGTCTTTCCGGTACCAGGGGGACCAAAAATTATATAAGGTGCAGGGTATGCTGTCTTATTCAGTATCTTCCTCACTGCTTGCTTCTGTGGTTCATTTTCCTTCATATCAGCATTTATCCATTCAATATCGCTATATAACACATATGTTACAAGTTATGATGACGATATGATTCCAAATAATAAAATATTCGATTTTAAAACTTACATTTCCATATCTATGCAATTTGTCCTCAATTGTGGATATACAATCTCAATCCAATTGCATTTGCTTACTATCTCTAATGCATAATGACAGCATCTCAATGACCAATGTCTGTCCACAAAATGTATATTAAATCTTTTCTCCTTCATTTTCAATGTTTTGGCATTTCTAAATGATATATAAAATCATTATATTATTTATGTTACATATTATGTATGTTAGGCTCAAGGACCGAAAACGCTGAGCGAAAAAACCGACCTGTCGCGTAGTGGCATTTTCGCATTGCCAGAACGCGTTGTTTTTTGAAGTGCCACAATACGAATATCGCGTTGTAGCCTTTTTGGATATACCCGAACGCGCTGTGGTCGGTTTTTCGCTCGATGAACGTTTTCGGTCTTTGACATACATATTATATATTAATATATGTCTCTGTTTCTATCATAAGTGAAGGGTACAGGGAAAAAATGATCAAAGTCCACTTTTTGTTAAAATTGATCTGATCATGCTTATCTTGTGACATTTTCAAAGACCTTTTATAAATCTTATCTGTTTTCATCAAGAAGTTACAATTCATTTACAAAATAAGGCCGAAAGATGTACCGTGCTGGGGAAAAACGATCATAATCCGACGCGCTTGTGAAAAAGATCCAACAAAGCTCAACATACAATGTAAACACTATGCATATTCACTGCCAGTACTTTTTTCAATAGCCTCTTAAGATATCTAATGTCTTGAATTTTAAAATTGCGTTTTTCTCCTGTATCCTTCAATTACACTATTATATTACATTGCTATAAAGACTAAATATATTTACACAAATGTTAAAATATGTAGGGTAGACTGAATAGCTGAATAGCTTAATGGTAAAGTAGTTATATGTTAAACAAACGACTCAGTTTAACTTTCATATCTTGCCATTTCATATATAAAGAATTGTAAATAAAGATATTAGTTCACATATTGGAAGCAAGTATTCAAACTAAATCCAAAATGACTCAATAATACGTTGTGATACTGCGTTCTTGCAAAATGGAAATACAAATAAAAAATATAAAAGAAAAAAAGAAATCAAGATACTTTATGCCAATAAGGATGCACATATATACATGTGTGTGTGTGTGTGTGTGTGTGTGTGTGTGCGCGCGCGCGCGCGCGCGCGCGTGTGTATATATTGTATATAGATATCTAAAGTAAAAAAAAAATATTAAAGCATTATTAAAATAAAATTGTAGCAAACTTACTCAGGATCATAGGGCTTTATTATTACATCATTTTCTACCACTTTCACGACTTTTGCAAAAATTGCTTTTTTTGTATTATCTCTGATGTCTACTTCACAGTCTGGTTTAATTACATGAAGATCACCATTCAAAGATTTCAGGCTGATAATAAAACAATTTTCTAAATCAGACGTCTCAACTGTATGGTTTAACAATCTAAACCGTCCTAATTCGAGATCTTCTTCAAATTGTATTAGATATAAGCATATTTTCAATATGCTTAAATAATCCCGCTGAATTATTGTTCGTACATTAGACAAACTTTTAATGCACTTTTTATAATTGTTATGTAGATTTGAACGAGAAATAGAGTCCCCTTTTGGACAATATATACTTTTTAATGCACTACATAACTGAGATGGGATAAAAACATATGGCAACATAAGCTTTGGCATTAATGCAGGTGCGGTAATAGACCTGAAATTTAATAAAATTTAATGGTACAATAAATAACTAGCTTAATAAAAGTAAACACTTTTGCATGAATGTGCACAGTATTAATTTATAACATGAAATATTATTAACAAATTGTATATTCTGTTACATTTAAAAGCTATGTTTCATAATATAATATTTAGGCCCAGTTTCACAAGTGTTGGTTAACTTTTAATCTTAGATTAACTCACTCTTCGTCTTCTTCTAACGTCCCCCTTAGAAAAAGACGAAGAGTGAGTTAATCTAAGATTAAAAGTTAACCGACACTTGTGAAACTAGCCCTTAGAAGTTATCAATCAGTTAATTGACTCTCAAACACACATATGTAAGTCTCGCTACCCATGTGCGGTGTTAGTCCAGGTCTACAATAGGTGTTTTAAGGCGTAGTTTTACAAATGTCGGTTCACTTTTAACCCTTGGTTAATTCACTCTGTCTCTTTCTAAGGGAAATGTTAGAAAGGGACAAAGATTAAGTTAACCTAAGGTTAAAAGTTAACCGACGTTTGTGAAACTGGCCCCAAGTCCTAAACCTTAAAAAATTAATCGCTCACAGTCGATTACTCTCCTCAAATTCGAAAGTGATTGATCAATTTCTTGGGCTTAGGACTTAAAACACCTATTGTAGACCTGGGCTTAAGGGATGGTCCAGAAAGTGAGGTGCTTGAGGGTTAAAATGGTATATATCTCTAATATCATAATATTATAAATTATAACTTTTCTTACATAAAATCTTCGCGTTCCTGTCTCCTCTGCATGATGAAAGTAAATATTTGTTAAAATTGCCAAGTAAGATAAAAGCGTCAAATTGGACCTAAAAACAATTTTATATGTACATACAGAAAAAAAAGAATATTTAAATGTTTTTCAATTCTGCACAAATACATCTGCACAACAGAATTGTAAGTGGTCAGAAATTTCACATCAAAATATGAAAAATGTCTCCAAGTAAATACTTTTCTTTTTTATTTCTTTGTTATACGTTTTGTTTACCTACATATAGCAGCTGGTATTGTACGATACGAAACAAATATACAGGGTACTTACATTCACGTGAGTTATCACGGTAACCAAATAGCCACGCTACTATTTCCGATTCCGAGGTTATAAAAATGCTAATAGATTATAACGCATCATCCATAATCTTATACGATATGCATTTTTGATTCTCTTGCTGTCTCTTGCAGCTTGCACATTACACTGTTTTATAAATAAATAGATTAATCGGGGACTCCCAACTGAACTTGATATCCACGAGACGCTCGCGTATTTTGAAACGAAATGAATGGATGTTCAGCGCCTTCAGCAGAAGCGGAAGCGGAAGCTGCTGAAGCCGGAGAAAGCGAGAGCATCCCGTTTGGCCACGTTGCGATTTGAACGCGTTGAACAGACCAAGCCGCTCAGTAGCAGTCGAACGTGATTGGCTCTTACTTTTAGAACCAACAATCAACGTAGAGTGTTGATAAGACGACTCAACAGTTGTGTCTGCTGAACGCGTTGACCATAGCCACTCACAGCCCCGATGCTTGGAGTTTTTCCACTAAACCAGCCAATTAGAAATTTTTATTTTAAATCAGCCAATTGGCGACGCAGCTAATTGGGTCCCACTCATGGCTTCTGGGGATCGATTCTGTATCTTGGGACGAGATAAAAATTACAAAAGTGAGGAAATTCACTAGAGAATCTACAATTTCATTTGTCGAAATCTAGTAAATCTGTTCACTTTTGTAATTTTCACCTCGTCTCAAAATACCAGAATCGACCCCCAGTACAGTGAACTGTTGCACTAGTTCTCTTGCACTGTAATGCTAAAGTGCTCTTCACACTACGTATCGCGGACGCGGATCGGATTCAGATTGCGGATCGCGGATCGTAATCTAGCCAATCATAAACGAGCAGCTCATCTGTGATTGGCTGATATCCGATTCGCGATCCGTAATCCCAATCCGATCCGCGTCCGCGATACGTAGTGTGACACGGGCATAATGCTAAGACTCCATAGACGCGGAAACGCCGTGCGGTAGAGTGCGTTGACCAATCAGAAGGCTGCCGCAAGTCGCCTGCGGCAAAATCAAAATTTGTGATTGGTCAACGCACTCTACAAAAACGCTTCAGTGTACACTTTCTGAACTAGTACAGCCAGTTCAGCTACAAAGAACAAACCTTAGAAAAAGCGATAGAGAAATAGAAAGAGAACGCTGCATGTGGGCCTCTTCTGTCTTTGTCTATGCGCGCACGTGCGGGTCATGGAAGATTGTGTATTTTGGTATGTTCGGTATTCTGTAATACAGAATTTGTATGTCGTTTTGTAGCTAACTTTATTCTTATTTAAGTAACATTAGTACATTACGTTTTCTAAGAATAAAAAAAATGCTTAATATGCAAAATAGAAGCATCTCCTAAAAATTTAGAATTAAATATAGATTGTGATAAAGAGACTGAGATATGTGGGGAAAAGATGTCTGTGAATTCTTTTTTCAGTGGACAATAGCAAAACTTTATATTTTTATAAATATTTAATAATGTGTGTATTATATTGTTTGTACTAAAATTTGTGTTAAATAAATAAGACTGATTTAAAGAATTTAATTTTTGTGTTAAATAATGAGAGATGATTTATTTAACCATTTCATATATAATTGATTAACATTGTATGACTAACAATATGTAATAAATTTTGTTTTATTATTATATATATTGAGTATATATATATATATATATATATATATATATATATATATATGTTTCGTGGTTCTGGGAGTTCAATCCACAACACTTATTTTGTAATCAAAATTGTTTAATTTATTGAAATTCGCACAATATTGCGAGGTCTCGGCCTCGTTGGTTGACTTGGAAAAGATATTTAATTTAATTTAATTTATTGCGATTCTTAGAGTTGAGAAATACGTACAGTTATAGAAAGTATAAAATAAAGAGTGCCAAATAGTGAGGCATCAACACGATGTTGTTATTAAGCCTACCAGTGGAAACAGTGTGATGTTCGCTCCTTTCTGAATGTTAGTGAGTTATGCGCTGCTTCATGTCTTGTAACATGTAGCAAAAAATCGGTCGACACTTGAGCAGCATCTACACGTTCTTTTTTTTGCTAAAAGTTATGGTCGTTATTAGTTTTATATATGACATCGGTTTTTAATTATCAAGTTTTCAATTACCGTCTGTTTTTTGAAGGGTCATTCCCGACAGCTGGATTTGCAGCATTGCTAGATGTTGGTATATCAGGAAGATTGATCTGGAAAATATCTTATCTATAATCAATCTTATCACATAGTCAGTTGATTTACGAGGAGTAAATACCATTTTAGTCATTGAATCTGTAGTTTTAACTGCGGAATCTGCTTCATTATTCCATTTATTTTTCTACAACATAAAATTATCTCTATGATATTAAATGTTTAAAAATTTTACATATATTTTTACTTGTAACGATTTTCATTTCCATCTTATTTCTTTATATATATTTTTACATATATTTTTACTTGTAACGATTTTCATTTAAATCATTTCTTTTTGCTTTGAGATATTGAAAACTGTTATAACTTTTAATAATTTTATTAATATTAAAATAAATCATTATTTTCTTTTTAAATTTTTCGTGTATATACATACTCAAAACATACATGTCAAAAATACTTTGTTATATTTTCGTTATATGTAAATAAAATAAAATCATATTTTATGAAAATAGGGCATTATCTTTACTAAAACAATGACTTTGCTTCGCCAGTAAATAAAATTAACGCAGGTAGTTTTTAATCGACCCAACTGGCCACATTTATTCTTCTTCTTGTTGAAAATATGGCACCTGATTCCAACACTGAGGTCAGGCCATATTTTTGAATTAAAATCAGGATGTTTTATTGATTAAAAACTACCTTAATTATCTTTACTACATGATTAATTATACAATATTTTTAAAATTTAAATGTGTATTTTACACATATACATATATACAATCATATTGCACGATGGGTGCGTTCCACTTAACGCTCACAACGTTCGCGAGCATCATTTCGTCCTTGTTTAACATTTAATAAACAATAAGGATGAAATAATTCCACGGGCGTTGCGAGCGTTAAGTGGAACACACCCAATACATCTTATGCATGTACATATATATCCAGCAAACACAGAATACACCGAGTGCGCAATTTGATACCAAATTGCGCATTCGGTGCATTCTGTGTTTGCTGGGTATGGAAGAACATGTAAGTAATTTGTTAATTATTTTTAAATTGTTTACCTTTGGGATACATTTTGTTTGTTGCACTGAATCTAGTAAATTTTTATTCACCTACAACATTAAAAACATTCATGACACAAACAGACATGAAAATATATATTTTAACGATCAAATTGACAGATGCTTAGAAATTTTTAACCAATATATTACTTTGTCTTGAAATAACAATTCATTACCTTATTATCACTCATCTTAATTTTAGGACTCTTGCAGCATTGAGTGAAGTGATTTACATCACCACACTTTGTACACTTTGACCCCCAAGCGGAACACTTTCCGTGTGGATGCTGATGGTTACATTTCCAACAAACTTTCTTCGCATCATTATCCGGTGGTTTTTGTGGAGAACTTGTAGGTTCTGCTCTATTTTCTGCAGTAACTTGTTTCATCTTTTCAGTATTAATGTTAAAATCGTTGTAAATCGCTACTAGCTTCAACAAATCTAAATTAACTGCCTCAAGAAATTTTTTACGTAGTATTTTGTCTTGAGTGTCAAGAATGATTTTGTCTCGTATAATACTCTCTGTTATATCATTAAAATTGCAAGTTTTAGCTTTTTCCTATAAATAACAAAAACTTAAATACATGGCACATGTATGTACAATTTACAAGAAAAATATATATCACAAATATGACGTACTTTCAAGATATTTATATACTGTTCAATAGACTCATTTTGCTTCTTTGATCTTGTAAAAAATTGATGCCGTTCAACCACTTCATTTTTTGGTGGATTAAAGTATTCCTCGAGCTTTTTAATCAATATGTCCATATCATCTTTATCTTGCATATTGTCAAAAGATATATTTTGTATTGCCTCGATACCAACTTTTCCGATCCGATTTTTTAAAAGATTCGCACGGATTTCATTGGGTTTATCCATATATCCAGTTACTTTCATAAATATAATGAAATCTTCTTTCCAGCATTGCCAGTTGCTGGCCATGTCACCATCTTTCGTTAAAGGATCTGGAGCACGCGCGTGTGCTTCCATGATGAATGTGAAGCTTACTAAAAAAAAGAGTAATATTAGTCTTCTTTCAAAATCTTAATTTTAATTTATTCTTAAATTTATATCTGTATAATATGTGCTGAGATAAAAAATGCGATATAAAATCTTTATAAGATTATGCCGCATTTTTACATAGAATGTATGTGAAATGCTTGAGTCAATAATATATACATAAAAGAAATAAATTCGTATATCGATAAAAGGAAAAAATATGTTTAACATTTCGTCACTCTCAAGAACATCTACGTCAATTCTTGATGAATTTACTCGCATTAGTGAGGATAACGATGTATCATTTAAAGAAGACCGTGCACTCGATTTTATGCGCTTTATCTTCAAAAATAAAAATTTGCATAGGTACTTTTGCAATTGGGGATACTTGTCTTTGTTCAAAATTTTGAAGAACTCTGCGCTTGTTTCCGCTGGCGATTTCAGTGACATATCTGCACTTTGCAAATCGCAAAGTTCCAATTGATAAATCAATACTCTGCTCAGCTGTAGGAACAGTTCGAGAACTTTTCATAAAGAACAAGAACTTTTTTTTCAATAATTTAAAATCGCGGAATCGTGTATCAAATTGTGTAATTAATAAATTAATTAATACGCATATTTTTTAAAACCACACTTTGTGCCATGTTCTTCAACAAGAACGCTGCAAGAAAGAAAGGACAAAACTATTTCTTTCTAAATGACTTGAAATTAATTTTAATCGTGCACGGAACGAATCAACGTGACTCACTAATTCAGATATTGTTTGATTAGTCCGTTGGAGCTTCAAGTTCAAAGTATTTAGGTGACAGCTGTCAGATCTGTGATAAAAGCTATTTCGCAAAGCGACTCTACATCTTCGAAAAATGATTGAAACGTGTCCAGTTTTGCGATACCCATTTCTCGGATGAAAAGATAAATTTCTTCTTTTGCTGCAAAAAATTTTTGCAAAGTTTTTTCTAGATGCTACGAATCGAGAGGCAGTAAGGAAATCAGCCGAAAAGTGCGGTTAGTTCAAAAAATTAAGTTATCTAACGCGCTTACCTGATGACCGTTGAAAATACAAGATTGTTGTTTTTTGAAGATAAGACTCCGCTTGTTCGATGCAGAATATTTAAAAATTTGGGATACATGCAACGATCGGGCGTGAACAAAGGCGGATCTGCTATTCTGCTATTATCTGTGTTCCGTATTCCGTCATTGATCGTTATCAACCGCCAAGTGCCACGTCCACATTGGTCGCGTTCAGCAGACCAAGCCGCTGAGTAGCAGTCGAACGTGATTGGCTCTTACTTTTAGAACCAACTAATCAACGCATAGTGTTGATAAGACGAACTCAACAGTTGTATCTGCTGAACGCGGCCATTACTATGGTGTAAAAACCATGGCCAAACTTATGCTAGGTCTACAATGCGAGTCGTAAAGTCGTGAGTCGCAAAAATTGACCAATCACAGTCAATTATTCTCCTCAAATTTGACTGTGATTAGTCAATTCTTGCGATTCACGACTTTGCGACTCGCATTGTAGACCCAGCATTAGGGATTCTAGGATACGCTAGGGATCCCGGTTAGCTTAATCGACGGTTAAAGTTAGCAGGATTGACCAATAGAAATGAATCCACTTTGGACCCCTATTCTGTAACTCGTAACGACAGTGTCGGTATCGTTACGTTGTCGTTGCGCAGGTATACTATATGGAAAAAGAGCTGCGCAACGACGACATAACGATACCGACACTGTCGTTAGAGTTACAGAATAGGGGTCCTGCTTTCTATTGGTCAATCCTGCTAACTTTAAGGCCCCAGACACACACTTTTTCGTAACAGTAACAGTAGGATTTCGACCAATCGCGTTGCTCGATTCGAAAACGTACGGCCGTACGTTCCCGAATCGAGTAACACGATTGGTCGAAATCCTACTGTTACTGTTACGAAAAAGTGTGTGTGGCCAGCTTAAGGCCTTCACACATAAAATCGCGTAAGAACGTAAAACGTATGCGTAAGAAAATCGACCAATCCCAATCAAGTATTGCGCTGTCCGTAACTCCAGTAGGGGAAAATACTTGATTGGGATTGATCGATTTTCTTACGCTTACGTTTTACGTCCTTACGGCATTTTATGTGTGAAGGCCTTTAACCGTCGGTTAACTACAATCACAATCTAGTTTTTTCTTACGTCCAGTGGCTACAGATGGGAGCCAGGAGCCACTGGTAGCGTGGTAGCTCTATAATAACTAGAAGATCCGGAAGATCGCAGCGACAGCGACAGCACCTGCGTAATATTGCACTGGTGTGAGTGGTGTGCTTGTACCATTTTATTTGTATACATTTTTTAATCGCGACAAGTGCCGCAGCATGACGTTCCTTTGAAAGCGTTCGAGGTGAGCTGTAGTAAGCGTATTTAACGCGAGAATCGAAGTCACCCTGGGAAAAATTTACATTCTGCGTGTGTTTTAAAGAATTACGTACGCGTCCCCAGGTACAGTACATACATACATACATATGTTTGTGATTCCGTAATATTTTTCACCGATATTTTGGCCTACTTGATATTGCTCAATTCGCAGTCGTTCTTACTCATAAACGTAGCCGTTCTCTCGTTGAACTTTATGAGCCATTTTCAAATTTTTCAGATATTAACAACATGACAGCGGTATATCCGACTTTGCCGAAACTGGCGGTGAGAGACAGCCTCGACGACGACGACCTCACCGACATCGACGACGAGGTGTTCATCAGGGATGGGAGAAACGGTGGATTGAAGTTGGATGACGACGGAGTGAAGCGGCCCTTGATGGCACCTCGTAGAAAATCCAAAAAATCTTGCAGCTTCCAGAGTCATAAGGTCCCATACAAGGCGTTCCTCGTGCCATTATGCTATGGAATTACAGCCTTGATCATAGTGTTAGGCTTAATTGTACTTTGTATATTTACCGCAAATATATTCCCGATGCCGTTAACTATATTGAAAAGCTGGCTGTCGCCCGAGCTGAAAGAGCCTGCGAATGAATCTGAGATAATTCCGTGTACGTCACTGTCGTCCAAGGTTTTATGGACCAGATCGTTGCCAAAGTTAATACCTGAGGCACCTCTTAGGAGCAACGATGTTAACTCTGATGGAATTGAGGATATTATTGTGGGATTTAGCACAGGTATAAAAGCATCACGTTTAACACGAATAAATGGATGTTTTGTATTATTATTTTAATATTTTAATATTTTCTGCTTTCTTTTTTGTATATAATATAGTTTGCCATTGCACCCTATAGTGCATTGTGATTTACAATTAGCTACTTTTATTTTGTTTGCTTCTTTTACAGATTTTGTCTTGCTTCATTTTGTCTTGCTTCGTTTACACGATGTTTCTTAACAGTCTAAGGTGAATAATTAATGAATAAATTATTTTATGATTAAATCATTAGTTTAATCAGTCAGTATAACAGTTATTGATTTACAAATTCAGGTCTGGATACAGTGGATACGAAATATATCTGTACTATATATTTTGGGAGACAAACGCCATGTCTAGGCGGTGTACTGGCGCTGAACGGTAAAACGGGCGAAACCATCTGGACACATTGGACTGCCCATTCGATATTTTCCGTTGACTGTGGCGCAGACTTGACAAACGACAAGATTAAGGATTGCGTCATATCTGGACGCGGTGGAGTGCAAGCTATTAACGGCCGTGACGGTTCCAACATATGGGATATACCACTTCAAGATTCAGCTTCAGAGCTGCAAATAACTTTGGACGTTTACGATGCTAGATTTACAGCGGATATGGACGGCGACGGTACTGGCGACGTAATAGCGTCGCATGCCGTCCAATCGGACAACATTCAAGCGAGCAACATACTCGTGATATCGGGTAGAAGTGGTAATGTCATACGCAACATTGATTTACCGGATACGGAACAGCTGTTCGTGGCACCGCAAATTATAGTGCATCCTGACGGAGAAAATATATTTGTTCTGGCTACAACCAGTCAACAAGATGCCGGCGGATTATATATAGTGTCCCAAGCTAATATATTTTACGGTGATTTGGTATGTAGCATAAAAAAATCTGTCAAGTGTTTCAATGTGAAAGAATTATCGAGTTAATTAATACTTTGAATGCTTTTGTTGCAGCAATTACGAAAGCTCAATCATAACACCGGCAAAAATGCACTGTTGCCACCGATCCTAATTGATATTACGTCGGATGGAATTGAAGATATTGTCGCTGCTATGTTCAATTCTACGATTGTGGCATATAACGGATCTACGTTTGAACCTATCTGGAATTATACAGTCCCCAATTCCGAAGTAATCAGCATTCCCATTCCCGGTTATTATAACGACGATGATATACCGGACTTTATGGTAAAGCATCAGATAGGTACTGGTTTGGCCACGTACTATTATACCGTGGCCACGATCATAGACGGTCGTAATGGACTGCCTTTGCTTGAAAAACCGATGGAGGATAGCTTGAGCGGGCAAATGTCCGGTTTGTCGGTCACCGTCGACGGATTTGGCAACGACTGGTTTTTGCATTGGTCCACCGACTGTTTAAACTACGAGGGAGTCAAGGAAAAATATCAGTTCTTGAAAGAACAGAGTTTCATGTCGCAAACGCGCGCCGACCCCTGCTTCCTGAGATTCAATTCAACACTCACTACGAGACTTCTAGCTTTGAGCCAGCACGTCGGTCCGCCCGGAATGTCGTTGTACTTTTCGGAGGATTGGAAGTCCCTGGAATTCAATAATTCATTCGATTCACGAAAGGAAGAGGAAAAGTACCCGAACTCCTATTCGGGATTAAAAATCCCGGACACTTACGCAAACATACCGCTCGTTTCCGAGAGATCGCCGGGAGTTCATAAAAACCATCGAAAAGAAAGCATCTTCAAGCATAAAGATAATAATATACTCGAGATCGGCAAATACGACTCGGATGCAATATACGAAAACGTTGACGAATTCAAGAGCCACAAGAAGCACAATCCCGAGGACACCGTAGAGAATTTAGACGTAGATCAAGCATGGAAGCAGGATAACAAATGGATGGATGACGATATGCAGACGGATAAAGAATATGGTAGTATATACGAAAGTGATAATAGTAACAATGAAGACGGACAGCAGAGTGTGGATTATTCGCAAGGTGAAGTGCGAGAGCAGAGGAGCATTATTATAGCTAAGGATCCATATTCAATAAATATTTCTGACAAAGAACATGGCTCCAAGGAAATTAGCGATTACCCAACACCCGAATCGACGCAACATAATTTGCAGTTGGATCACAAGAATATTGACACAGAGAATAAGAGAGGAATGAAGGAAATCAAGGACAAGAAGAATGGCTCGGTGAACAAACCTGATACAATGAATATATTAATGACGCCAATTTTAAAATCTCAAGAGGAGGTATCGTCAACTATGTCGAGCGATAAATCAAATATGGAAAGGACTACTACAATACGGAGTGCATTAAATACGAGCGGATTAACAGAAGTCAGTATTAGTATGGAATATCTGAACGACACACACACCGATGAATCAAATGTTACTAAAAATCAAATGATCACCAATCATCAAGATGAAACTTCCACTACTAAGAAAGTCGTAGACGCGACACAGCGGAGACAGATTTATAAGCATAGTTTTCC
>NW_020222675.1:0-3225 GCF_003070985.1 Temnothorax curvispinosus
CATTTTAAGGATTGGTGATCCGTGATCACCGTGAACCGGTATCCTTCGAGGTACCCGCGCATTCTCCTGATGCCCCAGATCACCGCGAGACATTCTAATTCGGTGGCGCTGTAATTTCGCTCGGCGTTATTCAGGGTGCGGCTGGCGTACGCGATCACGCGCTCTCCCTCGGGAAAATACTGCGTCAGCACGGCCCCGAGGCCGGTGGTGCTGGCGTCGGTCTGCAGGTAAAATTGGCGCGTGAAGTCGGGACAAGCGAGCACCGGAGCGGTCGTCAGGACCCTTTTCAGCGTCTCGAACGCGGCCCGTTCGGTTTCCCCCCAGGTCCACCGCGCCTGTTTGCGAGTCAACGCGGTGAGTGGCGCGGCGAGAGTTGCGAAGTCCTTGACGAACCGGCGGTACCAGGACGCGATCCCCAGAAACTGCCGGACTTGACGGACGTTCTGCGGGGCGGGCCAGTTCGCGACGGCGCTGACCTTTTCAGGATCGGTCTGAATACCGTCGCGGTCGATGATGTGGCCGAGATACTTAATTCGGTTGACGCAAAACCGGCACTTTTCGGGGTTGATCCGCAGGCTGGCCTCGCGGAGCCGGCGGAATACTTCGCGCATGATCCTCAGATGTTCCTCGAATGTCTCGCTGATGATGACGATGTCATCCAGGTAGACGAACACGTACGGCTCCAACTCGGGGCCTAACACGGTGTCGAGCAAGCGCTGAAACGTGGCCGGCGCCGAATGTAACCCGAACGGCATTACGGTAAATTGCATTAAGCCTTTTCCCGGGACGGTAAAAGCGGTTACGGGCCGGCTTTCCGGTGAAAGCGGCACCTGCCAGTACCCGTTTTTTAGGTCAAGAGTCGTCAGGTATCGGGCCCCCCGGAGTTTATCGAGGGTCGCGGTGATCTGGGGTAACGGGTAGGCGTCCTTTTCGGTCACGTCGTTCACCTGGCGAAAATCGATGCAAAACCGCGGTTTGTCGTCCTTTTTCCGCACGATGACGACCGGCGAGCTCCAGGCGCTGTGCGAGGGTTCGATGACCCCGTCGCGGAGCATTTTGTCGACCTCGGCGTCGATGATAGCTTGCATCGCGGGGTTGCGCGGCCGATACCGTTGCTTAATCGGACGGTCTGTTTTTACGCGGATAACGTGCTCGGCACGGTCGGTGGGGCCCCGCACGGCTTCGAACTGCGCCAGTTCGTCGGCCAAAAAACGGCGGAGGCGTTCGTCCTCCGGCTGCGCGCCCCCCTCGGGTAGGTTCTCTACGGCGGCGGTCCGCGTCTCCGTGCTCGGTGCGGTCGGGGACGGTATGGCAAAGTCTAATTTCATCCATAAGTCGACGCCGAGGAGCAGGTCGTACTCGAGCGTTGGCATGATTTGAAATTTATGCCAGAACATCCTCCCTTGTACGGTTATGGGGAACGTGATCAAGCCCGGAACGGTGGTGCTTGACCCGTCGGCGAGGTACACGCGCCCGTCGACCGGTTGGATCGGAAAGTCACGGGCGAGCCTATCGGCGGTGCGGGCGTTTACGAACGACGCCTCGGATCCGGTATCTAGCAGGGCGTCGACGGGCTGTTTGGCTACTATGACGGTTAGGAACGGGCGCGGTTTGTATACTATTCGGAGGACCGGGGGACGGCCGCTTCTTCCCCGGCCCGAGCGGCATTTCCCGGCGGCGGGTGGCAATCTTTGGTAAAAACGCCATCCCGGCCGCACTGCGAGCAGAACCGGCGCGGCGGTCGTCGGCAATCAAAGCGGGTGTGACCCCGCTGCTTGCACCGCCAGCAGCATTCGCGACGGTTGTAAGCCGTGACGGTTGTAAGCCGCGGCGGCGACCGCGGGTTTCGGCGTGATGACTTGGCGGGCGCGCGTCTGTTCCTCGATGTGTTCGAACTCTTCCGCCAGGCGCAGAATGTCTCGGGTACGGGTCACCGTGTCGCGGCGAATATACATCTGGTACCGCGGATGCATATTATTGTACAACGCCTCGACTTGGTCGTCTTCCGCGAATCCGGTGGCCCGCCGCATCATCGTGAGCATCTCGGTCGCGAATTTCCGGTATGGCTCGTCCGGTTTCTGCAAGCGTGTCTGGATTTCGCGGACCAGCGTGGCGCGATACCGGCGCGGCAGGTAATATTCGCGAAAGTCGGCGCAGAAGTCCTCCCACCCCTGCCAATTGGGACGGTTGTTCCTGCACCAGAGAAGCGCGTCGCCCCGGAGTAATTCGGGTAGCCCCATAAGTAATTGCGCGCCGGAATAATTATAGGCATCTTTCAGCTCCTCGAGCCGCTCGAGGAAGGTCACCGGGTCTTTCCCGTCGAAGTGGCACCCCCATTTCCGTATCTGATCCATGACCTGGGCGGGGGTCTCGCTGGGCCGGTCATTCGCGGTCGGGCGAAAGGGTACGAATGGCGTCGTTATTACCGGCGGCGTGTGGAAGACCACATTCGGCGATAGCGGTGGGCGTGTGTCGATCGCCGGTATGCGTAGGTTTTCGGGCGGGTGCACGGAGATCAAGGGTGTATCCTGCGGCGGGTCACCCCCCACGACGGTGGACGGCACCGTTCCCGGGTGTTCGGTCACATACGCGCTCAGGCGTTGGCGCAGCTCGTCAACCGAGCCGTCGGTGTCCAGCTCGAGCTTGTCGAGCTTCGCGCTCAGCTGGCTTTTCGCCAATTTATATATCCACGACTTTGGCATGCTGTCTCTTGATTACTGTCTCTCGGAGCGGATCAAAACGGTCCCTGTTCGGGCGCCATGTAACGGCCTGACTTTATCAAACGCGGACTGGTGTGCGGGATCAGGAGTCCGATGAAAGGCCCAGAGACAATAATCAATTTAGTGATACATGCAGTAGTTTATTCAGCTTATTACAAATACGGGTATTCTATATAGCGCAGGGACGGGCGGAACGCGATATATACAACGAAGGGGCAGTGCGGATGCACTCGGTAACGGCCGTGGTAGCACGCTATTCGACGGACTCGGTAGTATTTGATATAGCGCAGGGACGGACAGAACGCGGTATATACAACGGAGAAGTAGTGCGGGTGCACTTGATAACGAACGCGGTATCGTTACTCGATAGACGTATTACAGTACATAAGCGGACGCGGTATATTACAGGCAGTGCATGTGCACTTGATAACGGCCCGTCGAGTAACGATACCGCGTCCGTTATTAAATACCGCGCCGTTATCAAGTGCACATGCACTGCCTGTAA
>NW_020222676.1:0-1565 GCF_003070985.1 Temnothorax curvispinosus
TGGGATTTACGGGATAAATTCAGTATATCCCTCATATCTCCTCTGCTGTGTGGGATCTATCAACGTAAATTTTTCATTATCCTCAAACTCTAATTTTTCCACAATATCCTTTAACCTAATATCACGCAACTGTTTATATTCTAGCTCTCTTTCAAGAGGCATTGGTTCTATATATGCAACAGCCCTACTTAATGCATCCACATGAGCCATCCGTTTACCTTCTCGATGTAAAATTCCAAAATTGTATTCTTGTAAACGGAGAGACCATCGAGCAATTCTTGGGTTAATATTCGCTTTCTTCATTGCGAACACCAGTTCATTGCAATCCGTTATTATTACAAATTCGATTCCATACAGATATATATGCCATCGTTCCACTGCCTTTACCATGGCCAACATCTCTAACTCAAAGCTATGATAATTAGCTTCAGCCTTGTTAGTTGACTGACTGAAATAAGCTACCGGAGCCCATTGACTATTATCTTGCTTCTGCAATAAAATGGCTGCTATTGCAATGGCACTCGCATCCGTATGAAGTTGCGTTTCCGCCTTCGGATTATATATTCGTAAAACAGGGTACGACGTTAAATCCTGTTTCAATAACTCGAAAGCATTACGACATTCTTTATCGAATTTAAACTCTACGTTCTTGTACAAAAGCTTTTGTAATGGCTTAGCCTTAACAGCGTAATCCTTTACAAATTTTCTAAAGTAATTGGTTAAACCCAAAAACCTTTGCACTTTAACAACTTTTTTAGGTTCAGGAAAATTCCTAACCGCCTCCGTATGTCGGAAACTAATAGTTATTTCTTTTGGGGATATAACATATCCTAAATATTCGACCGATATCTTTAAGAAGTTACACTTTTTTAAATTTAATTTAAAACCATAACTTTTAAAAATTATAAGAACTTCTTTCAGGACACTAATATTTTCTTCTGGTGTATCGGAAGGAATAATTACATCATCCATATATACGATAAGCACATTCAGCTTGATTAACCTTTCTAATATTTGCGACAAACGTTTTTGAAATTCTGCCGCTGATTCACACCATCCGAACGGCATATACAATTGCTCAAATTGACCATCCGGAGTCGCAAAAGCGAAATATTTCGTATGTTCAGGATGAACTTTAATTTGGTGAAAGGCATCTTTTAAATCTAACGTCGTAAATACCTTTCTATTACCAATACGCGCTATGCAATCCTCTATCACCGGAAAAGGAAAACATTGCTTATTTACCCTCTGATTGAGCGGACGCAAATCAATACACATTCGTAAAGATCCGTCTTTTTTACGTACTAATACTACACGCGCGCAATACGGGGAATTACTACGCTTAATAATACCACGACGCAATAAATCATTAGTGATTTTTCTAAGTTGCTCTCTTTCAGACCAAGCAAAGCGTCTGGGAGCATATGCAAAAACGAAATCATCCTTAAGGGAAACTTTTATTGAATAATTATCTTCAATCAATGGTATATCCGAACTCTCAACCTCTTGCATTATCGAAATTAACTCTTGTTTATATAATTCATCAAAATCAATATCGATATCTT
>NW_020222677.1:0-8089 GCF_003070985.1 Temnothorax curvispinosus
CGCGAGCGGAACTCGATCCCCTTAGCCGATACCCGGCTAACAATTTGGTGGCAGCGGTGGGATAGTTTCAGCCATCTTGCGAGGAAGGACCAGCCCACATCGCCATCTCACGTCTGAAACAAACCAAGTTCAATTAATAAGGGAGGCAACGCATCCCGGAAAGGAAAAGTCAGATAAGACGCGAGCTAAGAGACGGTAGCAGCCGCGAGTGCAGAAGTGACACCTGAGACGGCCACGACCTACCGCACGGCATCACCGGCCCGAGCGACGACGCAGGGACACAGCGAAGCAGCATAGCAGCGCAACAGGGACGCAGCGACGACAGGGACGCAGCCAAGCAGCGAAGCGGCCCGACGACCAGGCGATGCAGACAGGCAGCAACATGCGATTCGCGGCGATATTGTAAGTGCGAAAATTATTATATCCGCGAGCGCTAAGTAGATGTCGGACGACCCGAACCAACAGACGCCCGTCCGACAAACGTCGTTCGTCCATAGCGAGTCCGCGCACCGCGCTTCGCGTAATCTAGTTAACCCGGTGAGTGCGACGCGATCCGAAAGCGAAGGGTTAAACCGGCCCGCTGAAAGCGAAGGGGTAAACCGGCCCGCTGAAAGCGAAGGGTTAGACCGGCCCGCTGAGCAAGACGGACTAGATCAAGTTCGACAAAATTTAGATTCGCGTTTTGCCGAGGAAGAGACGCCCGTACTATCTCCGAACGTTGTCATAGAACGCGAGTTTCCGTTCGACGAAGTAGACGTAAGCGTAACAGGCGAACGCGAACACCGCGATAATAATACAGAGCGACCGACTCCGACTGACTCACTGACAGACGTCTCCGACGTCACGCCAAGCCGCGCGTCACAACGAGGCGAATTTTCTCTCACGTCGTACGACAGCAGTATATTCGTTCCCGACGAGAATTCCGCGGAGGCCGGGATGAGTCATACAGGAAACGCGACTCCTACCCGAGAGAACCGCGAGGAAAATACGGACCCAGCCAGGGTGACCGAACAAGGCGACGCCGAAATGGCGCAAAATAGGCCACTCGTCAGGCGACCGGCGACACACGAGCAAAATCGAGTCCCGGAGCCGACGCAACGAGAACTGAGAGCCCCGGACGCAGTGATAACCGATTTAGTAAATTTAATGCGCGACATGCAAGAACGCATGGACCGCGTCGAGGCTGCGGAATTCGACCGATCGGCCGAACTTCTTCGCGCTTTTCGCGAGTTACAGGGCCGCGTAGGCAGGATGGAATCCGCCACGCGCGAATCTTATAGTCGACAGGAGCGGCTATCACTTGATCCCGACACGCGAGACCGCCGCGTACGTAGTCAGGGCCCTTTAGATGTCACATATGGACGAACGCATAGCGACGTCCGGAATCAACCGGGTCTAGTTAACGGGTACCTCAGCCTTAAAGAGGCACGAGCAATGATACCCGAGATTAACGGCGAGTCGCGCGAACGTGTCCGTGAATTCGTAAACGCGAGCACGTATGCAATGAAGAATGTCCAGCCGACCGACGAGTCGATGCTACTCGAAGCTATTCTGTGCACGAAATTTAAAGGGAAGGCAATGACGGACTTCGATACACGCGACATACGCGATTTTGACCAATTGAAGCGCGAGCTCGAGTCAGAATATCTAGGGAAACGCTGCATGACGCATCTGCAGCTCGAATTTAATTCGCTAACGCAAAAGCCAGGCGAGAGCGCGCAAGACTTCGGTAGGCGCGTCGAGAAATTAGCCCGCGAGCTTTACGAAGCAATGGAAGAGGGCAAAGGTCATACGCAAGAACAGCAAAAGGCCATACTAGATAATATCAAAATTCAAGCGCTGCATAATTTTCAAATTGGATTACATGATGACATAAAATTGTTAGTGAGAGCGCAGCGATACCAGAGCCTGCAAGAAGCGATAACAGGCGCCAGCGCGGAGGAGAGAGTTAAAGGCCCCTCCCCGCGGAACGCACCGGCAACGGCAAAGAATAAATATCCCGCGATAAATGCGCGAACCGCAGGGAAAACGGTAGAATGCCACAAGTGCGGAAAAAACGGTCATTACGCGCGAGATTGCCGTACGAGCCGTCACGCAAACAGATATGCATTGCCGAAAGCCGAGAAGTCTAGCATTAACACGATAGAGTGCTCGTATTGCAAGAAGGCAGGGCACAAGTGCGACGAGTGCTGGTCGTTAAACGGACGACCGAAAGCCGAGCGACCGCGCCTAACGAAAACGGAAGCAGTTAAAAAAACGCCCGTGAGTACTGTCAGAAAGACAAAGACGCAGGAATCTAGCGAAGAGGCATCCTCCCGCAGCAGCAGCGAGGAGGATGAGAAGAACAAGAGGAGCAAAGCGCGCGCCGCCGAGACTTATCGAGTTGCACAGATAAGTAAGAAGCATGAGGAAGGACCGCTAGACTTAGTGACGCTGCCCGTACAGGAGGCAGAGAAAGGAGAAATGGACCTGTTACTAGATTCAGGCGCAACACTCACGTTAATAAAAGTGGGAAATTTGAAAGCGAAAGCGATGGTGAAGGAAGAACGGTTAGCGCTAATCGGCGTGACCGGACACCAGATTCACACGATAGGGAAGATAAAAGCCACTGTGAATCTCGGAGATAAAAAAATTCGCCACACGATGTACGTGGTGAAAGATAATTTTCCCATTGAATATGAAGGCATTTTAGGAAACGACTTCCTCTCAAAACACAAAGCAGATATTTCAAATTCGAAAAAGCGATTAAAAATCGGCTCAGCTTCCTTTAAGCTCCGACCTTTTCGCAAGGTAAAACTTCCGCCACATAGCGAAACAATCGTGGAAGCCGTCACCGATCATAATCGTGTCGGCATTGTGCGGAGCGGCGAACCCGCCCCAGGGGTCTTTATCGGGCATTGCCTAGTGCAGCCCGTCGAATTTAAGTGTCCGATTAGCGTGTTGAACGTGACGGACAAGCCCGTGGAGATACTCACTCCACATGTAACTTTAGAAGACCTGCCGCCGCCCGACACCGCGGACGTTCTCTCGTTACGCTCGAGCGACGAGCGCGAGACCATCGCCGAACGACAAAAGAAAGTACGCGAGCAAGTACAGCTCGATCACTTGAACGCCGAAGAGCGAGCAGCCGTAGAACAAATTTGCGATGATTACTTTGATGTGTTCTATATAGACGGCGACCATTTAAGCGCGACTACCGCAATAGAGCACGAGATAAATATCCGGCCAGGTAGCGCGCCCGTGAATGTGAAACCTTATCGGTTACCCGAGAAGCATAAGGCCGAAGTGAAGAAGCAAATCGAAAAGATGCTCGAAGACGGCATAATCAGCCCGAGCACGAGTCACTGGAACGCACCAATAATAGTCGTTCTTAAAAAACCGGACGCATCCGGAAAAGTGCAATTTCGCGTGGTTATTGATTTTCGGAAAATGAATGATCTCACCATGGGAGATTCCTTCCCCATGCCGAACATAACCGACATTTTAGACCAATTAGGTAACGCGAAATACTTTACCGTTTTAGATTTGGCTTCGGGGTATCACCAAATCCCCATGCATAAAGACCACAAAGGCAAAACAGCCTTCTCCACTCCGGATGGGCACTTTGAATTTAATCGCATGCCTTTTGGCCTGAAAAACGCACCGGCAGCATTTCAGCGACTAATGTACGCGGTGCTGGCCGGCCTGCTAGGGCTGAGATGTTTCGTGTATATCGACGATATCGTCATATACGGGGCGACGCTAACGGAACATATCAGAAGAATAATAGCCGTGCTAATCAGACTTCGAAAATACAACTTAAAGTTGAAACCGAGCAAATGTGCATTTCTACGTAAAGAAGTCGTGTACCTGGGTCACGTGATTTCGGAAAAAGGAATCTCGCCGGACCCGTCGAAATTAATAGCTGTCAAGGAGTTTCCGACTCCTAAAAAACTGAAAGACATTCAGTCGTTCATAGGCCTAGCCGGGTACTACCGAAAATTCATCGAAAATTTTTCGAAACTAGCCAAGCCACTGACCAAGCTCACTAGGAAAGGGGAAAAATTTATTTGGTCAATAGAGCAGCAAAACGCGTTTGAATTATTAAAGGAAAAATTAACAACCGCGCCGGTGTTAAATTATCCCGACTTTAATAAGGAATTTATCGTGACGACAGACGCGTCAGATTTCGCTATAGGAGCTATCCTCTCACAGGGAGTAGTCGGCCAAGACCGACCGATAGCGTACGCCAGCCGCGTATTATGCAAAGCGGAACAGAATTATAATACGACGGAGAAAGAACTGCTAGCCATCGTGTGGGCAGTCAAGCATTTTCGCCCCTATCTTTATGGCGTTAGATTCAAAATAATAACCGATCACAAACCATTGATCTGGTTATTCAATGTTACCGACCCCGGTTCAAGATTAATTAGATGGAGGCTTAAATTAGAAGAGTATGATTACGAAATCATACACAAGGCAGGGAAGAGCAACCTAAACGCCGACGCATTGAGCCGTAACCCGATAACAGAGGCGTCAGCTGTGCATACGATACAGCAAGAAGAAGAAGATGCGCCCCGAGAATACTCGGAGGAGGAAAAGAAACAGATACTATACGAGTATCACGACTCGCCTATCGGAGGGCACCAAGGAGTCACACGCACTTTAGACCGAATCCGATTGCAACACGATTGGAAAGGTATAACAAAAGATGTCGAGACTTACATCGGCAGATGCGAATACTGCCAGAAAAATAAACTAAGCAGAAAAACGAAGATGCCAATGGTCATCACGGACACGCCAGAACGACCATTTGAAAAATGCGCTCTCGACATCGTCGGTCCGTTAACAATTACAAATCAAGGAAACAAATACGTTCTGACGTTTCAGGATAATTTAACAAAATTTAGTAAGGCGATACCGATTGAAAATCAGGAAGCCAAAACCATCGCCAAAGAATTCGTAACAAAAATTGTGTTAGAACACGGAATTCCGGAGAAAATTCTCACGGATCAGGGCACGAACTTTACGAGCGAAATGTTCAAAAATACGTGCAAATTATTAAAAATTGAGAAGATTCAAACAACGGCGTACCACCCTGAGAGTAACGGCGCAGTAGAGAGATCGCATCGCACTCTCGCCGAATACCTGAGACATTATATAAATCAAGACCAAACCGACTGGGACGAATGGCTCCCTTACGCGATGTTTACATATAATACGACGCCACACTCTACTACCGGGTTCACGCCATTTGAATTAGTTTACGGGCACCGACCTGACCTACCAACGGCCTTAACAAAACCGCCGAAATTGACATATTCATATGAAGATTATGCAAAAGAACTACGAGAACGGATCCGTGCAGCGAATCAAATCGCGAAAGAAAACACAAAAGATGAAAAAGCAAAATCAAAATTACAATACGATAAAAAAAGCAAAAAGGCAACCTTCAAAGTAGGCGATAAAGTACTACTTTATGACGAAACAATACGACGAGGCCGCTCAAAGAAGCTCGACTCGCAATGGGTAGGACCGTATGTAATTTTGGAAAAGCACAACGACGTAAATTACACAATCAAAATTAAACGGAAGACGCTACGTGTTCACGCGAACCGATTGAAAGCGTTAGTCGAAGAATAAAAAGCACACGGGTAAAGCAGAAGCAAAAAAAAAAAAAAAAAAAAAAAAAAAAAAAAAAAAAAAAAAAAAAAAGAGAAATTTAACAAGTACTCACCTAGTGGTTAAAATTCGTCGAAAACCACGGGTGACCTCCCGCGCTCCCGTGTTCACATTCACAAATACCCGCAGGGGGGGCACTTCCTCCCGAATCGCCTCGATATATGAAGGAGGCGGAAGGGCGCGGGAAGCCTGAGCCACCCGCATGTCCTGCTGAATCGCATCCTCATAGGGCGGAGGAGGCGAGTCTGGCGACTCCAGTTCCCTCGCAGGGGCGCCGGAAGCTCGAGGAGCTCGAGCTACTTCCAGCCAATACGTGCGTAGGCACGCATCGCACGTCGAAGGCGCAAAATATCTATCGCATCTAAAGCACCTCATTTTTTTTTATTTCATTATACGCACTTCACAATGCAAACGTTAAGTACCACTCGAAAGGCAGCAGTGGACTAACGCGAAACGCGCTACTTGAAAGAAACGACTCTCGCTGACGGATTAAGTCAGCATAAAGTAAAAGATAAATAGAATACCTCCAAGAACTTATTCATATTACAGGCTAACTATCATCCTACACCTCGCAAATGAAACAAAATCAGAGCAACTACCGTACGAGATGACTGCGTTCACTGCCGAACCCGGCATATATTATGAGAAAATCGGACAACTACAGCAAACGAAGGCAACATGGAAAATGGCAATACGCATAGACGTAACCGCCTTAAACATAAGACATCAACAATTCCAGGAAAATTTAGCGCGCATCGAAGAAATCTGCAACCATGCCATCAGAAGCGTCAAAAACACATGCCAAATCACTCTCCAGACCATTAAACGAGAGAATAGTAAAACGACACGCAACCTAGAGCAACTACGAACCATTTACCGATCACCAGTAATTAAACGAGGCCTGATCGACGCTGTAGGCCAAATAAGTAAAACATTATTTGGCACTATGGACGCTGAAGACGCGAAAATAATAAACGAACAAATACAATTACTAAATAATCAACAACAAACGTTGCAGCACGCAGCAAAAAATCAATTAAAAATCATTAATGCTACCATAGGTCATATGGAAAAACTAGAACAAACACTTTCATATAATGAAAATTTAATGGCTAACGTTACGAGAAAACTAGAGGAACAGCTCATATACCGAGAGGGAATAGACGAACGACTACTAGTATTAACTGCTATTTTAAATGACCTCACGACAGACATAAATGACATTACAGATTACCTGACTCACGCAAAACACAATATTTTATTAACGCATGTACTCCCAACCGAAAAAATAATCGTAGAACTAAGAGAAGCGACCTCACACATAGATAGAAGATTAAACTTCCCATTTAAAATACAAGCCGAAAACTGGAACTCTATCCAAAAATATCTAGATGTAAACGCGTATTATGATAATTCGAACATATACACTATCCTAGCGTTCCCATTAATAGCGTATCCAATGTATGAAATAATAAAGATCACACCTGTACCAGTACACAATAGCCACAACGTTTTCACCTTCCTAGAACCCTCTCACACCCTATTAGGGATAAATCGAGAAAACCACAACTATGTAATATTAAAGGAAAACGATTTAAATAAATGTACACAAGAAAATACTAAGTTCACCTGCGCTCAGAACCTCCCTGTCTATTTTATAACGGCGAATGCACCGACCGAAATACAGCTCTTTGTAAAAACGTCTACACATATAGAAAATCGTAAGCAACGTCACATTATATCAAATGTAACATTCTGGATTGCAGTATCCGAGCCTCAGACATGGTTATTTTCCACCCCAAAGACAATTGACATAGTAATTCAATGTAACGAATTGCCGGAAATTAAAATAAAAATAGAGAAAACCGGAAAAATAACATTGCGCGACAGTTGTAAACTAACTACACCAGATATATATTTAGAGACAACAAATCGAGTTTACAATAAATATGTAAAAATGTATTTACTAGAGCTTAATATAACAGGCATCATAGAAAAAAGTATAACGGTAAATAATAAAATAGAATCTGATAAAGAAATAAAACTGGAACCAATAATCAAAGATCCAACAGAATTAATGAAAATAAGTTTAAGTTTAGAAGAAATCCAAAAGGAGATGGAAAATAACCAACCAAGCATATTTGCGAATAAACATATTATATACCCTATAGGCTCCACGACCATAATTGTAATAATAATAAGCATCATAATCATAGCCATTTATGTAATAAAGAGAAAAAGGGACCACTAAAAAATTTTTTTTTGTAATACCAACAATAACGTAAGAAATATAAAAACTTAGATTGTAACCCCTCAAGGGAAAGAAAAACGCACATAAATAAACGAAAAACTACGTTTTTCTTTTTCCGCGGGGGGAGGGATGTTGCGAGCGCGCAACGATTAGGTAATTCGATAGGTAGCGACAGAA